>NC_088307.1:26342045-26642045 GCF_032854445.1 Liolophura sinensis | reverse complement strand
GACCATTACGTGTAGGTCTATAAAGATATTCGTGGGCAGTATACTATTCATCTTGATATGAAGTGGGTAAGTAGCAGAAGGTGTTAACATATGTACACGGCCAGTACAAGTATGGACAGATGAAGTAAAGCAGCTTCGCCATTTAGTATGACAGCATCTTTCAGCTGCCAAGTTACCTGTTGTGTAAATTGTTGAACTTCTCGGGAGAGCGAACTTAATGAACTGGATCGTGAATGCTGGAAAAAGAAAACCATACCACTATACACTGTGGACACATGTGGAGGCGAAGGACTATTTTACTGGAACTGTTCACACACATCCAAAGCCACTCAGCGTATGACTTAAACGCTTAAGGCCCTTGGTAATGAGGTTGTGAGTTCGAATTTACATGTAGCCCTCAGTGTTTTAGCAGTGATTTTAAGTCTAGAGGTTTGTCCAGTACCTGGCTGGTACTATAAGCGGTTTACTCTGAGCAATCCGCGGCCAGTTTCCTCCAACTTCAATCCCGGCTACCGTCCCATCAGTGAAAAGTTCTTTAGCACAGCATTGAACACCAATCAATCAATCAACACAACTAAGAATACTGATCTTGTGATGAAATGGCAGTACAAGTCAGCTGATATACGCAGCATGAGGTTCATTTAACTCATCAAGTTATTCCTGCAGCTAGCTACGTTTGTAAGAACAAATAGACTTAGCAGGTTGCCACCTACAGTTACCAAAGTTCCCATACTTAAACTTTATTTAAGTCTACGTATAAGTACATGGCTGCTATTGAAGGGCAACCTTCTACTCAAAGTATTATGATGACAGCCATTATGCAGGTTAATTTGAACACATCTTGAATTCTAAACCTAGAATGAGAAAGTACTTAAAAGGTCATGCAAGCCCACATGTGCCACAATCTATATTACTCCGCTCTGGAGGTTCCAGCAGTGAATCCACACAAGTTTACATGAATTTTAAAGTAGTTTACTTTACATATTAGCAGTTTTTGAAATATAAAAAAATATTATGAAGCAAATATGAACTCCGACATGAGCAACTTTAAAAGTATGCATGCTTGAGGTTTTACGTCAAACTTAACAGTCTTTTCTGTCCTCAGACCTCGAGGAGTCATTAGGTGTGTGTGTATATATAATGTGTCTTCTTGTGGCAGGGAGAATCCATGCTGCCAAATTGCTGCGGCCAATGAAGTATCAATATGAAGGGGAAACAGCGACAAGTACCATTTCTTAAGTCCTTGGATCAGGTTTGACCCCAGGTATCATGACTTTGAAATTCTAAAAGTAATTCAAAGGTTAAGCGCACTGTCTTAATGTACATGTGTATATGCTGGTGTGGACGACCAATCAGGAGGCTTGCCATGAAGGTACATGATGACAAATATGCAATATGGCAATACCATCCAGGTAAATACTTACTAGCTGTCAATCAAAAAGTTTATTGGAACAGAAAACTTAGTGCAAATATAAATTGTACAGTACAAAGAAAGGGAAAGATCTGCGTTTTTAAAAGCTGAAAATTGCCAAATTTTACATAAAATTTAGTCAACTTCCCATAATTTTCAATGGTACCAGAATTTAATATGCTAAAAAAATCCCTGAATTCCAGATAAATCTGCAATCCAGCAGCCAGCATATGGTCTTTGGTTTACCTCAGGCCCTGCCAAGTTTCCTCTCACTATAATGCTGACCACTGTCACATAAGTGAAAAATTCTTGAGTATGGTGTAAGACAGTAATCAAATAAATAATTAAATCAGCAGGTTAACTACATGTAACTTGTTAGTATGTCCTACGGGGCAAGTTGCAACTGGCTTACTAAAACACAGGTGAACATATTTTAGAAACAGTGATTACAGCTTGTCTAAGCCATGTTCTGACTTGGCTATGCTCAGACTTTCTGTTCTGTCCACTTTCCTCCTCAAGCACAGAAGAACTACATGTGTGAAGACATCTACAATTCCTATGTACACTCCGGATTAACGTTCACCAATATGGATGTAATTACCCAATTCCAATTCATACTCAGACATACAACAAGTTATATTTGAAAAAGAGCAAAAAACTTCGCCACTTTCCAATTTTCTCACTGAAGTATATATACTCAACAAAAATACAAACGCGCAAAGCAATTTTATATTGCTTTCCCTCAGTATTAAATAATGCGTTAACTCAACAATTACGGTAGGTATTCATGATCAATTGTGGCTTCACTTTCCACCAGATTTTCATGTTTCAAGGCAATAATTCAGATGTTATGGCAGCGTGAAAACAGGGTGGTAGATTATCACAGTTCACAGCACTCAGGGCCGGGAGTGTCCACTAACAGCATCACGAAGAGCGTGAACTGTGATTACCCATTACCTAATTATTGAGTTAACACGTTATTTAATACTGAGAAAAAACAAAATAAAAACTGCTTTATGCGTTAATATCTTTGTTCAGTATACATATATAGTCACAAATGATGTCATGGTTTTAAACACCTTTCACTTGAATCATGGCTTCATATGTCAACTCAGTCAAATCATATCCACCTAGGTATTCCCAGAACTGGAGAAGCATGAATTTTAAACAAGTCAGTCCAAGCCGAAGTGGGGGACTCTTTTGTTCTCTTCTGTAATACATGACAGTTTTTGCACAGCTTTGTTCGTAAAGCAAAGAAATACATATAGATCATGAGCACCACAGCATGACAGCAAAGAATGTTGGGTTTTCACACAGCTTGGAAACCAAAGGCCATCTGGAAAACCAAAGCCTTTTAAAATTGTGTCACGATATAGCAGAACCAAACCAAGAACTGGACTTCAAACCGAAACCCCAAAGGTTAGGGGGCGATCATTTGTACCAAGAATAAAGCAAATTGACAGAATGAGCTAGAGAGAGTCCTTGAAAGACACTTACCTCATTCCCAGTGGATGTGTCGCTTGGTACTGAAAGCACCGGGGCCGGGGTTGCCTCACTACCTCCAGGGTTTGTTGCCGAGCTGGCATCACTGCTTGGAACTGAAATGTTAGAAGACACATTAAAGATATGTAATTATTCAGATCCGTAGACTTTCTTGAATTTGTGTCCTTCTGACAAACTGGTAGTCATGGGGAGACCTTTGCTTCTGAGAACAACACATATATACAAAGATTGTCTCTTTGTTCACGGCCTCCGTGGCTCAATTGGTAAGCATGCTTGCGCAGCGTAATGACCCACAAGCCTCTCACCAATGTGGTTGCTTTGAGTTCAAGTCTAGCTCATGTCGGCTTCCTCTCCGCCTGTACGTTGGAACGTGTGCCAGCAGCCTACGGATGGTCGTAAGTTTCCGCAGGCTCTGTCCGGTTTCCTCCCACCATAATGCTGGCTGCAGTCGTATAAGTGAAATATTCTTCAAATAAGTAAATAAATAAATCTTTTGTTCATCAATTCCTTCTGCTACATAACACTTCTTCTGGATGTTTGCATCTGAATGTAACCTAGTAACCCTGTTTGGGTTTTACCAATGACCCTTGGGACAAAGCCTAAGCTTCTCCTTCTTTATGTGACTGTTGTTTAAAGCCATACTCCAGGGTCTTCACTCACACGATGGTTTTCAGTATTATGGGTGAAAGAAACCTGGGTAATAGTAACAGAGTGCACGGTGTAAACCACTAAGCGCTGGCAAGTTACTGATAAAACTTTCCCGCATGTTTATTTGGGCGTTGCATTTGTTGTAAGTATAAAGGTCACTTGGACATTTTCAGTTATGTTTGTGGAAACAAGGTCAGAACTCATGATGTTCAGAAGAAGTGTGATCGGCAGCATAGCACCTTGCTCAACGTAACCACAAAAACTTCACATTTGAGAAACAACGCCCTTTGAAGTACGTAAGGAATGAATTTAAATTAGAATCACAGCAACCTATAGAACAGTTGTGTTTTTGGCTAACAAAAAACAACCGATAAACCTGTTCTTTTTTTTAGGGGGGGGGGAGGGAGTAATGGATAGACTGCTGGAGGGGGGGGGGGGGGCTAACAAACAGCAGTTTAAACCAGTTGTTTGAGTTAACAAACAGCAGTCTATAAATGAGTTGATTGGGCTGACAAACAGCAGTCTATAAACCAGTTGTTTAGGGTAACAAACAGCAGCTTATAAACCATTTGTTTGGGTTAACAAACAACAGTCTATAAACCAGTTCTTCGGGGTTAACAAACAGCAGTCTATAGATGAGTTGATCGGGCTAACAAATAGCAGTCTATACACCAGTTGTTTGGGCTAAAAAACAGCAGTCTATAAGTTAGTTGTTTGGGCCAACAAAAAGCAACATATAAACCAGTTGCTTAGGCTAACAAACAGCAATGTATAAACCAGCTGTTTGGGCTAGCAAACAGCAATGTATAAACCCGCTGTTTGGGCCAACAAACGGCAATCTACAAACCAGTTGTTTGAACTAATAAACTGCAATCTATAGACAGTGTGCGACTCACCTGCACCAGGTACAAAGATATTCTGTGCGGTCGACGTGGACGTGGGTAAGACAGAGAACAAGCTGGTGGGGACACTGGCCCCGGCAGATGCAGAGGATGAAGAACCTGGGTTGAGGACATCTACATAACGGCTACGAGCACCTGAGTAAGACAGCATATGAACAATGACAAAAGAGACAGCATAAAAGTTGCACTATTTGTTTATTTATCAGATTGTTGTTCAATGCTGTAGTCACGAAATTTTTCACTTATATGAAGGAGGTTAGTTTTATGGATGGAGGAAACTGGAGTGAAATGCATTTCCATGCATGACACATTAATCTGAACCCTTCATGAATATTGCATGGACGACAAGGGGTCTTCAACTCTGTGTTTAGCACAGCACCTAATGCCACAAGGCTCCACGAGTTGTGAAAAAGAAGAAATGTACAAATTTGCTGTGAGCGACAAAACAGTACATGTAACTCGCATGTTCTTACGATTGAAGGACGATCGTCTTTTTCCACACAACCACAACACACTCACTATTTATACACTACTGGTACCTACAATGTAACAATCACTGCTATTCACCATGTCCTGGCATGGAAGATAATTAAAGCAGCAAACACACTGTTGGTGTACACTGTACAGGCAACAGGGCCAAACTGAATTACCTCCCCTGATGTACACGTAACTCTCCCATATCAAAGGTGTGGGGGCTGTTCAAATATATAAAATGGAGCCTATGGCAAGAACAAAAAATGTTACAAATACATGTATGTGGAAATATACCAGCAGACAAAATGCTGTGACGTAACACATGATGTGCAGGAAGCTTCTGTACTATTCTAATGGACTAATCTACCTGTATGCTTCAGTATAAAACTTGATGTAAAACTCTTACCCCTGGCAGTTGGTTTCTGGAATCTATTTCCTCCTGGAGGGCCCATGCTTCCTGCCCCAGACCCAGCTGGACCTACAATAGACACATCAGTACAACCGGAAATGAATTTATTTGCAGATGTGCACAGCATGTGAACTGATTTCAAATTCTAGCTTAATCTATGTTTGATGTTATTATGAGGCTGTATGTCCTAAGTGTTACTCTTGGCACCGTAGACACACAAGAACAAAATATGTCCAACCACACACATGTATGTGTTGCTGACATCTAGCATAAAACTTTACCAGCTGCCACCACCACATACTGTTATCATATGTCTTTTTTCACCATTACAGTTTGTAGGAACAAAAACACACAAGATCATCAGTTTTCACTTATAATATTTTGCTCACTTTACTTCACAAGAAACAACAGCAGTAAATGAACAATGTTAACCAGGTACCTTATATACCATCTAACTTAAAGCTACAGACCCAGCAGCATGAACTGGGCTCCAACATAAAGCATCCCTGGTTTAGTTATTCATTTATTTATTTGATTTAGTCTTTTATGGCGTCCTCAATAATATTTCTCTTTTACGCCAGTGGCTAGCAGGATCACAGGTGAAGGCTGTGATAATTGCAGGAACTCAGAGCCAGTAAGGCCCCTGCTTCATACTAAATGGTCAGCCTCACCTGTCAGCTGTGAATCTGTAGGGGGTGGGGCTGCGGGCGTCTCTTGCTCCTCCTCCCCACCATCAGTATTCACCCATCTGTTCTTTACTGGATCCCAGATGATCTGTATGAATTACACAAAACCAGTTACAGGTTCAGTTTTTTGAGATGCTACTATGTTATATTTTCAGCCAAGGACAAAATTAAACAGAAACGGAAATCTAACACTTAATTTTTTTTAACTTTTTGATTCAACAATTGCAGCAAGCCTATCACATTGAAAACTGAACTTGAATCTTTGGCATCTTTGGCTTTCACAAAATCATAAGACACACTTTGAAAATATATAATACACTTGGAAGGTGTGGTTTACCTTTCAGTGAACCACAAGAGAATACTGTCCTGATCAGAATAAGTCTGTATCACTCACACATATGTTTATCTCAATATTCTCGCTGAATGTCTGGACTATACAAAAATTTCAAAATCTTTTAGGATTTACATTTCCAAGGTGCGTCAGTATAGTACAACTGAAGCTTAACTTTACATGAGTGAGCACAGCAATCCTAAAAACTTTGAAACAAAGAGAGCTGGCCAGTAAAGCATATCATTATGACTAATAAAGTTTTGAATCTTCTTTTTAAATTACTATGTTTTGAAAAGGTACTTGTAAAGTGAATAGTGTTTTGCATCTACCAGGCAGGCCTGTTTACCTCAAGTATATGTGTACTGTGTTTGACCTGAAATGTCCATTTTTAGAGCTAATTTTTACAAAATAACATTTTGCCAGACTCAAATGTTACACTCACAGATGGGTTCTCATCCTTGGGTAGCTTCATCTCATTCTTTGGTGTAGAGAAGGTAAGTTTGCTAGCCAGGAAACTCAGTATACCGCCCCCAGCGTTGTTGTTGTTGTGAGCCTAGGGGAATAACACAATAGCATACTACAATAAATTTTAAAGCTTCTTCCCCTTTGTGATTTTGAAAGAAAATATCCCTCAAGTTATGTTATAATTTCTTCATTTAGTTATTTATTTACTTATTTGCCTGTTTTTTTAATGACATATTCACTGCACTTACACTTTGAATTGCAGTTAGTTCTATGGGGAGAGGTGACAGAGTGCTCTGGCTGACCAATAACAGCAGTTAGTTCTATGGGGAGAGGCTACAGAGTGCTCTGGCTGACCAATAACAGCAGTTAGTTCTATGGGGAGAGGCTACAGAGTGCTCTGGCTGACAAATAACAGCAGTTAGTTCTATGGGGGAGAGGCTACAGAGTGCTCTGGCTGACCAATAACAGCAGTTAGTTCTATGGGGAGAGGCTACAGAGTGCTCTGGCTGATCAATAACAGCAGTTAGTTCTATTGGGAGAGGCTACAGAGTGCTCTGGCTGACCAATAACAGCAGTTAGTTCTATGGGGAGAGGCTACAGAGTGCTCTGGCTGACAAATAACAGCAGTTAGTTCTATGGGGAGAGGCTACAGACTGCTCTGGCTGACCAATAACAGCAGTTAGCTCTATGGGGAGAGGCTACAGAGTGCTCTGGCTGACCAATAACAGCAGTTAGTTCTATGGGTAAAGGCAACAGAGTGCTCTGGCTGACCAATAACAGCAGTTAGTTCTATGGGGAGAGGCTACAGAGTGCTCTGGCTGACCAATAACAGCAGTTAGTTCTATGGGGAGAGGCTACAGAGTGCTCTGGCTGACCAATAACATCTTTAATGGTATGTAAGTTCAGTCCCAGATTTACAGCGATGTGTGCAACTTGATTTGCTACATGTGTTTGACTAACACAGGCTGGAAGATTAAGGCATTAAAAAAAAAATCTGTCACCCTATTTTGACCTACATTTATATATTTATTTGATTGGTGTTTTATGCTTTGCAGCTTTTGGTCTACAAAGGTCATGGTTTGAATAGGATAGGCTTCACTCAATTTCATACACACAGGCAACACAAGAAAGATTCAAGATGGTGCAAAAGCAAAGAAAACAAATCCATACTAATCACAATGTTCACTGGTTGCCTGGGCTGGTCTTTATTCGATTTTATACACAGACAGGGAGCAATGAGAAAAGAGAAAAAATCTGATTAAGACTTTACTCGGGCCAGCGGCATCCATGCGATAAATAGAGAGAGTTTTTTTTCGATTTTAATTATAGGCAGAGAGATTAAGATAGGGATTAACCTTTTTATGTTGGCCTGCAGCATTCATGGCTTGAATGGGCTGAACTGACTTGTTAGAGTAAGGCGACGCCTTAATGGAATGCGAGCTGCTCCCGGAGAGGGTGCGAGGACGTCCGGATGACAAGGAGCTTCCACCCGACACTGTTCTTTGGCGTACTGGACCACCGTGAACCTAGAGAAGTAGAGAGTCAAGAGGAAAAGTCATGAGGGGCTAGAACTTGAAATTACGATACCTTATCATAACTGTGCTATTTTAATATTCTGACACTCATCTCGACACTCCATCCTCAAAAAACATGGTGCAGATTTCAAACTCCCACTTCATTTCCAAAATGTGTGGCTCTGATACCCAATGAAAACATAAAAATGGTGTCAATAATGCCCACCTTTAATAAAATTCAAACACTAAAAAGTCTTCAAAAGTAAAGGGAAAATATTTTTATTATTCCATCCGTCTGCGAGGAGGACATATCAATTTGTATGTCTGACCATCTGTCATGCTATTGTTTCTGTGCAAACTCACCCGAGTGTGGTTTGATTTGGATATAAGTTTGCCTGCAGGCCATTATGTGTAAACCCAGACCAAGTTCAATAACTAACAAGAGCCATGCACAGATTCTGGATATCTGATGACTTTCTTGATTCTGACTGTTCAAACATGATCCCAATTTAACTAAAATTTGTTTATTTATCAAGTGATCCAGTTGAACACCAGTTGGACCTATACACAAGGTTTGCATACTTAGAGCAGGACATAAATTCTCTGCGTTTGCCTGTTGGATACAGTTGTTGACACTGTGTCTGATAATAAGAACTTCATGTGGTGTGACTAACACATCCTAACCTCACCTTATTCGTAGTGTTGCTCGATGCGCCCCAATAATCACTGTTGGAGGAAGCAGCTAAGTTCCCGTCAACATCATCTGCCATTTGCGTGGCAGGCACACCGGATACGCTGTAGCGTCTGGCACCGTAAGTGGTAGGATCACCGACAAAACCCGAGTCAGACGGTGCACTGGAATCTGTGGATACACGACCACATGATTTTGAAGAAGTCTTCATTACAGATACATCATATTAACACCTACCCTAATTCCTCAATCTTTTCACATATGAAGTGGCAACTTTCAGTGCATATTATGCACATTTTTAATTTGACAGCATAATGACCCAGGAGCCTCTCACCAATGTGGTCACTGTGAGTTCAAGGCCAGCTCATGCTGGCTTCCTCTCCGGCTGTAAGTGGGAATGTCTGCCAACAACCTGCGGATGGTTGTGGGTTTCCCCCGGGCTCTGCCCAGTTTCCTGTCACCATAGTTCTGGCAGCTGTCGTAAGAGTGAAATATTCTTGACTACGGGGTAAAACACCAATCAAATAAATCTGATTTTGGAGACAACACAAACAGTATAATTTTATGAGTCTACACAGAACCACAGAGCTTACCCTACATCCACAACCTTTTTGCATCCAAAAGAGCACCTTTCAGTGAAAATTTATGCACATTTTTAATCTGATTGTGGAAACAAAACTATGTTGGTTGTGTTGGTCAGTCTACACACAACATTATTTTCAGAATATGCTTGATCAGAAGCACACCATATATGAAGATCAAAATTTGGGGGGTCATTTACCACAGCTCAATGTACACAAGTGTCAGGCACATTTAACACTGACCTTGAAAATATCGCTTTTCCACTCCTGCGTCATATCCAGTCTGACCAGAATAACCATACGCGCCATCAGGCTGCTGATATCCGTAGTTGTAACCTGAACAAGAAAGGAAACATGCATAGTATAGATGTATGTACATGTGTTTAGATGTATGTACATGTGTTTAGTTGTATGTACATTTGTTTAGATGGATGTACATATGTTTAGATGCTGTACAGTGTGCTTGTACAAGCCTGAAAATCATTTTTAAACATATATTGTTACATGATCAACAAATTTTCTAGCTACCCCTATCAGGAAAACAAGTTTTCATAGAGGTTTATATTCATAAAAGCACAGCAGTTTGGTCCTAAACCAAATAGTTAGCTCCTGGCAAATTAATATTGGAGTGCAGGTCACTTTCCATGTCCTGTGGCTTATTTCCAGGCTGAAGCTTGCTATGCTACTAAAACAATGATAATACATTTTAAGCCACAATTATTCTGGAACAGAGTAACAAAGAAGCACAACAGAGATTAAAAACCTTACATTTATTTATTTATCTGATTGGTGAGGGGCCTCCGTGGCTCAGTTGGTTAGCACACTAGCGCAGCGTAATGACCTAGGAGTCTCTCACCAATGTGGCCACTGTGAGTTCAAGTCCAGCTCATGCTGGCTTCCCCTCCGGCTGTAAGTGGGAAGGTTTTCCAGCAACCTGCAGATGGTTGTGGGTTTCTCCCAGCCTCTGCCCGGTTTCCTCCCACTATAATGCTGTCGCATTAGTGAAATATTCTTGAATGTGATGCAAAACACAAATCAAGTAAATAAATCAATATATGTGATTGGTGATTTGAATTGTACTCAAGAATATATCATTTATATGATGACAGCCAGCATGATGGTGGGAGGATACCATGCTCCCAGGGAAAATTCACTACCATCTGCAAGCTTCCCTGACCCACGTACAGCAGGAGAAGAAGCCAGCATGAGCTGGACTTGAAATCACAGCTACAGCTCCTGAGTCACTGCTCTATGCTGGTGTGCTAGCCCCTCTACCTTGGAGGCCCTGAAGAAGACTTTATACAAGCATCCAGGTTACCACCACAATGCATTTTTAATGTTTTCAGTCAGCCAAAGCAAGATGATTTATATTTTTTCCAATTATTAACAAATAATGTTTAAAAAAAAATTACCCTAGTAGATTGTGTTTATTATTTTCTCAGTGTTACTTACCCTGGTTATACTGGTTGGGGTCATATGTCTGGTTAGAGTAGTTAGGATCCATCTGTTGTTGAGTTGTCTCCCCTGAGTATGTTGAGTAAGGTAGCTGGTCTCCTTGACCTGTGACCTCCCCCCCTTCCTGAGTGACTTGTTGTTGTTGTTGTTGTTGTGCCCACTGCTCGGCTGTGTAGCCTGCCTGATAAGCACTGTCCTCCTCCGCAACTCCCTGGTACTGCATGTACCTCGGGTCGCCAGCCATTGTTAGCCCGGCTATCTCCCCACTCTCACTACTACCAGTTGTCGTACCGTAACCAAGGGGCGTGGCTGTACCGGATATGGGCTGGATTGAACCATCCTAATCGATGAACATGAGAACAGAGAGAGATTGCTGTATGTATGTGTGCAGCTTACAAATAAACATATAGTTGAAAAGTAATAAAATGAATGAATTACTGCTTGGGGTCCATGGTGTCAAAAGTGCTGCTGCCACTCAATATAGGGCTCAGACTGAGGTGAAAATTGTCCAGAAGACCCCAAACGGAAGACCCGCTTTATGATGTTTGACAAACTGGAAACTTGTATTATCTGGATATTCAGTACAGAATTGCATTTCACAAAACCTGGTCATGCAAACTTTCTCACTACTTCATCTTTAAAAATTGGTATTTCAACCCAGACACTGTGAACTTAGTAAAAAGTTACCAGGACATGCAAAACAAGGGCCTGAAAATATAGAATCTAAAAATGTAAGGCCTGAAAAGATGGGGCCTGAAAAGATGGGGCCTGAAAAGAAATAACCTGAAAAGGTCTTGATCCATTTGAACCATTCACTCATAACACACAATGTGAACACTTGTACTTGATTGGCATTTCAGGCATAACAAAACTTGACATTAATTATCATAAATACCCTGTAAGAACCAGGATGAGATGTTCTAGCCGAGATGTAAATATATTCCGAAATTTCATAGTTTGCTAAGTGTTCATGTTCAAGTTCGAATCAAAAACAAAAAAAAAAGTCAGCCAAATCTGTTAAGATAAGGGAGAACAACGGTATCTTCAGTGACCTTTGTACTGACCTCTAACCCATGACACGACCTCTGTAGCTGCTGAAGCCAGTAGGGATCCTCTAGATCATACCCCATCTCTTGTCTCTGAGGATCGTAATACTTCAATCGGCATGACAGCTACGACAGGAAAACAAATATACATTAAACACACTCTCCATTAATCCTAACCTTAATTAATGCATAAGTACACATGTACATGTGCTTGTATGTCCTTTAGTACATATGTACATGTGCTTGTATGTCCTTTAGTACATATGTACATGTGCTTGTATGTCCTTTAGTACATATGTACATGTGCTTGTATGTCCTTTAGTACAAATGTACATGTGCTTGTATGTCCTTTAGCATTTGGGTCATAATAATTCAATTGGCATGACCATTGAGACGAAGATAAATGTACAAAATTTATAAATACTAAATTAATTATCAAATCAATTGTTCCAATTCATGTTACAATAGTAACATTTCAGAAGATAAAGCAGCTAGCCTATGATGCATGTGTGATATTGATGAGTACATGATTGTTACATTTCCAGAACAGCAGGCATGATTTCACATATATACATGTAGGTCAACATATGGTTCACAATTGGTTGGTGTGTATTTATTTATTTATTTATTTGACTGGTGTTTTACGGCGTACTCAAGAATATTTCACTCATACTACGATGGTCAACATTATGGTGGCAGGAAACCGGGCAGAACCCAGGGAAAACCCACAACCATCTGCAGGTGGCTGGCAGACCTTAACACGTATGGCCGGAATGGTTGATGTGTAAACTATTGCTCCAGACATTTTGAGATATGATTGCTTATAAGGTTATTGCTTAGAGAATATATCATTGTACATGTACATGTAACTGTCAAGTCCATTTACATGGATACTCACATCACAAAGTTGTTTGACGAAGGGCAGGGGATAAACGCCGGGTGCCTGATTGACAGTGCTGGCTATCACTTCACAGTAATGTAGTGCCTATATGAACAAACAGAACACAGCAGATCTGTAACACGAGTTCATGCATGTAACAGCAAAACTTCAGAAATCAAAGCGATGTGTGAGAATCTATGAAAATCTATTTGAGGTCATGCACATTCAGACATCTCACTTGTCCACGGCATGGCAAGCACGTAACAGCAAAACATCAGAAAACAAAGTGATTGTGTGAGAATCTATGAAAATCTATTTGAGGCCACGCACATTCAGGCACCTCATGTGTCCACAGCATGGCAAGCATGTAACAGCAAAACTTCAGAAATCAAAGCGATGTGTGAGAATCTATGAAAATCTATTTGAGGCCACGCACATTCAGGCACCTCATGTGTCCATGGCATGGCAAGCATGTAACAGTAAAACTTCAGAAAACAAAGTGATTGTACGAGAATCTATGAAAATCTATTTGAGGCCACGCACATTCAGACATCTCACTTGTCCACGGCATGGCAAGCACGTAACAGCAAAACATCAGAAAACAAAGTGATTGTGTGAGAATCTATGAAAATCTATTTGAGGCCACGCACATTCAGGCACCTCATGTGTCCACGGCATGGCAAGCATGTAACAGCAAAACTTCAGAAATCAAAGCGATGTGTGAGAATCTATAAAAAGCTATTTGAGGCCGCACACATTCAGACATCTCACTTGTCCACGGCATGGCAAGCACGTAACAGCAAAACATCAGAAAACAAAGTGATTGTGTGAGAATCTATGAAAATCTATTTGAGGCCACGCACATTCAGGCACCTCATGTGTCCACGGCATGGCAAGCATGTAACTGCAAAACTTCAGAAATCAATGTGATTGTGTGAGAATCTATGAAAATCTATTTGAGGCCGCGCACATTCAGACATCTCACTCGTCCACGGCATGGCAAGCATGTAACAGCAAAACTTCAGAAAAAAAAGTGATTGTGTGAGAATCTATAAAAAGCTATTTGAGGCCGCACACATTCAGACATCTCACTCGTCCATGGCATGGCAAGCACGTAACAGCAAAACGTCAGAAAACAAAGTGATTGTGTGAGAATCTATGAAAATCTATTTGAGGCCAACACATTTAGGCACCTCACGTGTCCATGGCATGACAAGCATGTAACAGCAAAACTTCAGAAAACAAAGTGATTGTATGAGAATCTATGAAAATCTATTTGAGGCCGTGCACATTCAGACATCTCACTCGTCCATGGCATGGCAAGCATGTAACAGCAAAACTTCAGAAAACAAAGTGATTGTATGAGAATCTATGAAAATCTATTTGAGGCCGCACACATTCAGACATCTCACTCGTCAACGGCATGGCAAGCATGTAGCAGCAAAACTTCAGAAATCAAAGTGATTGTGTGACAATCTACGAAAATCTAATTGAGGCCGCACACATTCAGGCACCTCACGCATTCACAGCATGGCAAGCATGTAACTGCAAAACTTCAGAAATCAAAGTGATTGTACGAGAATCTATGAAAATCTATTTGAAGCCGTGTACATTCAGGCACCTCACGCATCCACAGCATGGCAAGCATGTAACAGCAAAACTTCAGAAATCAAAGTGATTGTACGAGAATCTATGAAAATCTATTTGAAGCCGTGTACATTCAGACATCTCACTTGTCCAGGGCATGGCAAGCATGTAACAGCAAAACTTCAGAAAACAAAGCGATTGTGTGACAATCTATGAAAATCTATTTGAGGCCGTGAATATTAGTGAACTTATTATCATTTCAAAAGAAGCCTTAAAGTATCTGTAACAATATAACATGCACAGTACAGCAGCCTATTTATATCTCCTGTGCTTCTGCCCTAAAGTTTAATTTGTGAACTTCATGACCATTGACATATTTTTGACTTCATATTTAATGAAAGGCATGTATACTTTCTATTATTTCTCTCAGTTTCAAACAAAAATAACATGGTTGAAAAACTGACGTCCGTGTTATTTATAACACTTTAGCATATTTTCCGCCAGGTCAAGTCCATCAGGGGAGGTAACTCACAGTGGCGTCTACATGAACTTTACACGTAAGCCCCAAAACACTCATGTCACCTGAACATTTGTGATACTCACAGCATGGGTAAATCCAAACTCTGCCATCCGACAAGCATAGAGAAATTTATACGGCTGAAACATAGACAAGTAAACAAAAAAATAGACAGGTAAACAAAACCATAGACAAGTAAATAAAAACATAGACAACAGCACTGGCATGTGATACATTATCAGGGCTCAAAGTTAACAACTAACTGCTGGCATATGCAACTGAAAGTTTGGTTAGTGCATCCATAAACTTCACAGTAATGATGCATGATACATAAATCCTCAAACTATACAAATAGCTACAGGAGACTTGTTTGTGCAGCACTGTCCACACGGCTGGAGTACTAGGTAGAGTGCTACTGACAAAGTGAAGAGGATCTGATCTAACTGGCAGTAGAAATGATCAGCTGAAGCAACTGAAGTTCTGCCAACCAAGGCGGGAATTTCAAATTTCAACATTACCACTTCATTATTCCTTCATTCTGAAGACTAACACGAGTGGGCGTACTTGGGAAGGTCTGCCAGCGAGCTGCAGATTCTTGTGGGTTCCCCCCAGGTTCTGCCCAGTTTCCACTCACCATAATGTTGACTGCCGTCGTATAAGTGAAACATTCTTGAGTACGGCGTAACACTCCAATCAAATCAATAAATAATATGGGTGGGTACAGTGTATACAGAACACTGAAAATTATTCACAAAAAAGGGCTTTCATACATTGAAATACACAGGTCAGGAAAGAAGTCATCAATAATGCATGACAGTGATTAGTATATTTTAATGTAGATGTAAAAATGCAGTGATCTGTCCAACCGGCTCAGTATAATAACCATGTCACGGCACAAAGGGACATCGCAAGCATGTTGTAACGGCAAAACCAAAGCTGTCATTATCACAACCGTGTCGTAACGTCAGAACCAAAGCTGTCATTATCACAACCGTGTTGTAACGTCGGAACCAAAGTTGTCATTATCACAACCGTGTCGTAACGTCAGAACCAAAGTTGTCATTATCACAACCGTGTCGTAACGTCGGAACCAAAGTTGTCATTATCATGACTCTCTAAGAGAAGAAAGACGACCTTACCTGGAAGGGGGCTAATACAGATAGTGGATTCCCTAATGATAATGCATATTCATAAACTTCTGTACACTGTATAGCTTCATTGGTTGCAAATTCATCAAATGGTAAACTGGAAACAAAGATTAAAGTGATCATTATCAAAAATTGTCAGTTAAAACAAAGTGCTTCTTTAGACTCGTCTTGATTTCAAGCAAGTAACAATCAAGTCATAAGATTTATGAGGTTGCCTCTATCTTCCTGGTGCTATTTTTGCAAAAACTGTAAGTGATATTTCCTTTTTCATAAAAGGTTATAATGTCATAATGCCAAAAGTTATGAAAATTGATTTATGAATTTTCGTGAAGGGGGGTCCAGTCCCAATGTAAAACTATGATGAGAAATATTTATTTATTTGGTTCTTGTAAAATGCCAAACACAAGAATTCATTTACAGAGTAAGTAAAAATAACTTAATATATCAAGGTTATTCAGTCAAATAAATACAATTTACTCTTCAACTTGAGCCACAGGAGGATGAGAGGAAGAAATCAAACTACTTCCTTGGATGGTCTTCCTTGGACGATACACCGTGAAGGTCACCGAGCGTCATCCGAGGAGATGTAACGGGTAAGGTCTACTTACTTATGACTTGATCCGATTAGGACCAGTTTAGATGTCTTCTTGCTGTAAGTGCCAAAGTCTATCTGGGCCATCAAGTAACAGAAATGACTGGCATACAGGTATCCTCGAGAAGCTGGCAACATTCACAAGCACACATATATATGTACCTTCTGATTTTTTCACAAAAAAATATGTTTCCATGGCAACTACTATCACCAACATGGCATACATGTACATTAACAATGTTGACCTAATGAATTTCACCGAAAGTTTAGCTTTTTGCAAGTGACATATTTTGCTTGATTCTAACTAATTCATCCACTTCAAAAAGGGCCAATTCATGTTTAATTTTAAATGTAATTTACAATGGATTGTTACAAAATGTAAGAGTTGGGATAAAAAGTATCATTTAAGAAACCTCCATGTCCTTCTGAAAGGGCAATATTACATGTCAAATTAAAGGTGAAATCCAGAAATATTTGGCACTCAAACAAGTATCTCCTCTCCAGCTGTATGTGGGAAGGTCTGTCAGCAACCTGCGGATGGTCGTGAGTTTCCCCCGGGCTCTGCCCGGTTTCCTCTCACCATAATGCTGGCCTCTGCTGTACAAGTGAAATATTCTTGAGTACAGCGTAAAAGAAAACAATCAAATAAATAAATCATATCAAATCAAACAAGTGTCTTGAGGCCAGTATTTGCATTGGTCTCCGGTAAATATTACACTATGCAAACGATGACCTGTGTCCACCAATTGCTTACTGTCAGTCACCAAGGCCTTCTGAAGAGCTACAGGGGAGAAATCTATAAACTCCCTGTACAATACCGGTGCCTGGAAGCAGCACATTGTGTGGTCGGAATAAGATATTTAAAATTACACTGTAAAAAAAGGCTTACCAAGCGTGTCCCCCAGTGTGAGGATACTCTTCCTATCCACATCTGGCTTTGGTGTTTGATTGGACAAGACCATGGCCAGGTGAGGACGCCAGTCTCCCCACCGCTCATCTGATATACACTGAAACATTCAACAAGCCCTCAGGTCAGCAAAAATACAGGAAATCTTTGGCCAAAGTTAAAAAGCTATGACATCTGGCACAAAATTTTGTCTATGACAAAGTTACTCAATTTGTCTAAATTTGAGTTTTATCGATTAAAAAGGTTTGCAAAATGTAGAATGATATTCAACTGGAAAAATGTAAGTTTCCACACAAAACGAAAATACTTTATAACATTTATTTGCCCTCAAAAATGCACTTTTCTGCACAAAATTTAGATCATACACAGTAAGAGACATACTTATTTAGATAGATTTGGTTTTTAAAACTTGTACTGCATAGCTGCCCATTACTTGAAAACAAGCAGTTCCAAGGGTGAAGAGAGTTAACTAGATAGCCTGGAAATAACTGTAGTTTTGCATAGAAGAGTGGCACTCCAGAGTTCTGTAAATGACATGAAATGTACATACGGTTACAGCTGCAGGTTGCCTGCCTGACATCAGCTGGTACAGCGTCTGCAGTGGGTCATTCATGCGCATTGAACTGTTAGCAAACCTGAATTTTACCAGAAGGAAGACAGAACAATTAATACTGTTTTTACTATATAATTTTTCATACATACTTATAGTTGGTTTTAATCTGAAATAACATGGCATTCTTGAAGTGATACATTTTGCTTGATTCTGGACATTAATAAGGCCATTTAAGCGTTTTGTGCGAAGTTTGATAATTTTTTTTACCAGAAAAAACTTACGGTCATCAAAAGTGTTATTTCAAACGTTTCATGTTTTTCTGAAAATGACCATTACAAACCAACCTGAAATATAATGTACATGTAACCTATACAATATTTCTTGCAGGCTCCCAAAACTTCATCGATCAATTTGAAGTAACGTTTCTAATAAATGTAATTAAGAGGCTTTCCATCACAACAGAGCTCCTCCATACAAAAAAAAAAGAAACAAGGAAATGGATTTATTTCTTTATTTTATAATTGCCTAGTCAAGAATTTCATGAGAAAAACAATGCAATAAGCTGGCCAAGTTTGAAGAAAGAGTTCCTTGAATTGCATTTTGATATTGATTTGAATATTAAAATATACAGATAAAATACATCATTAATACAAAGTTTAATACAGAACATCACGTTCTTTCCTGATCTCTCATCTTTAAAACCACATAAAAACCGTGTCAATGTAGTTTGGTACATTTATTACAAGTAATTACAAAACCTTCTGTATATTGTTTTATTTTCTATTGTTACGCCTTGTTGATTGTTCTATTATCTTCTCTGTACATCAGCCATATGAATATATGTGTGAGTATGAAATACAGCATACACACAACGGTTACAGTAAGTACTGTATTAAACTCAAATTTCTATGATGACAAAGTTACCCATTTTGCCCGAATCTGGGAGTTCATTCTAGAGATGTTTTGGGGTTTGTTTAGAGGGTCCATGTAACAGGATGAACAACTGGAAAAATTCAAGTTTCAAGAACGAAAGTAATATTTTTAAATTATGACATTTAATTGTTTGAATAAATGGGGTGGGGTGGAGGAGGGGGGGGGGGAATGTTATTAAAGTTATTTAAAGTTTTCTAAAACAACACTCACACCTGGTAGAAAGGTTCCATACCTGATCATCACATTGGCATGTGTCCGATTGTCCATTTTACTGGCCAGAAACAGGGCGTGGCCCCAGAGGTTGTTCTTCATCGCCCAATCAAGCGAGTCCTAAGATCAAAAGTCACAATGTCATGAATCAAAAGAAAATTGAAGAGCATGAAATCCAAATTATCTGATAAAAATCAGAGAAGTAAACGACCCGACTTACTGCCCCACAAATCATCATACGCAGCTGCAATCAATCAACTCAAGGAGTACCAGTTTAGCACCAAAATCTAATTCAACACACACATGTACAAATGTCGAAATATATATGAGGAATTATATTTATCTAATGTCTAATTGAAAATACATCCAATGAGACTTATGCTGTGCGCTGAAATGAAAACAAGATTTGTTTATTTAGTCGACTGGAAGCTATGAATCAAAACTGTTTGAAAAGAGCATGAAATCCAGATTACAGATTAGTATTTGGTAAAACCAAAGATGTAAATGGCCCTATTTGTACGGGCACAAATCATCATATATGGCTTCATCAATCAATTCATGGAGTATCAGGCATGCCAGATGTGTACAGAAAGCAAGCACACATGTACATGTAATGAAATTATCTGTCTAACTTTCAATCTGGTAATCAGCTGAAAAAAGACAAATGCCACAAATTTCACACCTTTCATTCACCTACATACTGAAGGGCATGTATTCCACATTCTGCCGTGTGCTGAAAAGATTTATTTCATTATCTGGTTGGTGCTTTACCAGATACTCAAGAATATCTCTTTTATTCAATGGCAGCCACATTAGGATGGGGAATAGTGACTACGAATTTGTATTTATTTATTTCATTTATTTCATTCGTGTTTTACGTCGTGAATATTTCACTTACACGACCACGGTCATAATTATTACCGTGACAATTTTTAACTCCGGCTTTGGGCAATAATTTGTTTAATTCAAAACCATACAAATCCTCTCTAAGATTATTCATCTCATTTGTTCATAACTGTTTTGAATTAAACCAAAGATCTTTGAAGCCAAAACAGTGAGCCCCCAATCCACACGCAAGTGCAAATAAAGATACGTCTACTTTATTCATACAGACATATTACAAGGCTCATTTTTCAATTTTTTCAGGAGTCCAAAAATTCAATTACCGCAGTATTCCCGTAAATCAAAGTTACAGAAATCTTATTGTATTCCATTTAAGAAACAATAATTCTTTATTAAGTCATACGTGCCTGTCCTTCATGTTAAGTGATATGTGCCTATCTTGCATATTAAGTGACATGTGCCTGTCCTACATGTTAAGTGATATGTGCCTGTCCTGCATATTAAGTGATATGTGCCTGTCCTTCATACTAAGCACATGTATTTATCTTTGATCATAAATTTACCACGTTTCATTGCTTTTTTGTCTTGAGAAAAAAGGATCTAACCACAATTTGAATACACAGGAATCTAAAATGGCATTCCAGTGAAATGAATTAATGGGAACTTGTTTGGATTGGAACAAACCACACACAGCATTACCCTGAGGCAAGGAGAGGTACAACCACTGTAACAACAACAACAGCCACGCCTTTCATTCCCTACGCACCTTTTTTCGGCCGTACAGCAGCAGGTGCCTGAACCTGTCCGTGACTTCCTCCATGGTCAGAGACTTGCGGCGGTTCACAAGTGACCGGTCAGCCACGACCGTCAGTGTCTTCTCTGTCTCGTCCTCTCCAACCTCCGCCAGATTTTCCAGGCTCTGGGACTGCGATGTGGATATTTTCACCCCTGTGGACTTGTACTCCATGGTCGTGGGTTTCATGACCCTCCAGCAGAAGGTCGGCTATGTCTGTACCCACCACTGTCTGTGATATAACACATACACGTTAAGTGAATATCAGGCAAACGGTTAACATGTTTAACTGCAGAAGTCATTCATTTATTTATTTATATGATGGGCCATGGCTGTTTTACGCCGTAATCAAGAGTATTTCCCTTTTACGACAGCGGCCAGCATTATGGTTGGAGGAAACTGGGCACAGCCCGGAGGAAACCCACCACCATCTGCAGGTTGCTGGCAGTCCCTACAGGAGTTAACTTCATCTAAACAAACATGTATAACTGATGTACAGCTGTATTGTCTAAAGCCTATTTGTAATTACGACTTAAAAATGGCAGACTTTGAAACTAGAATGCAGATGACGGATATATGCCCCTGCTTTTTGGTAACACATACATCATGTGACAAAGCATGAAAACCTATCATTATGCTATTAAAAGTATAGATATATATATATTTTCTTTTTTGTCATTATCCATTATTCTTTAAACACCACATGAAATTATTGCTTATATTTTTCTACTGTGTCTTCGTCTAATATCCTGACAAATGCACAAAAGACAAGTGCTACAATGTTACTTCTGTTGTTTTATGACTGAAGAAACTCACTCCATTTTGCTTGATCAGCATCTCTAAGAACTTCCACAGTAGTTCTGCAGAGTCTCTGTCTATCATGTCCACATCCTCTTTGCACATCTTGGCTTGTCTCTGACAGAACATGAGGACATCATTCTTGTGGGTCTCTCCTCTACAAAGCAACCGAGTCATGAAAACTCATTCTCAAACTGGAGAGAATACCAGAATAAACCAGACAGCACTTTTGTCTGCCCACGGTGAAACCTGGGCTGAGGTTATAGGGTACATAAACAACAGCATGGTAAGCCTCAGCAGTCAGAGTCCCTTTACACTATTCAGCTCATTAACTACACTTATGAGGGTCTTTGACACCTTAAACCTTCTTCATGGACTCAAGCAAAGGTTCAAATTTAAGTTTAGAGAAATACACATGAAAAACTAAAACTGAGTTCGCTATGTTGTAGCCTAGACATAAATCACCATGTGATTTTGTTTCCCCTTGTCTGTTTCTGCACATGTGTGCACTTAAAACTGCTATCTAGTTACCACACCTATACATGTAATACAGTAGCTTTCTACCTCATCACCTCTTTTTTAACAGAGAAACAACAAATCATACACTTACAGTGTGGTAACATTAACCCTAAAAACATTTACACCAAAATGTGATTATCTCTCCTTTGTTTAGAGATCGTTTGCATAAATAAACCCATCATGCCCATGAAGTGTGCTAAAGCATCAACTTTCATCCCAAAGAAACCTCAAATGTGCAAAGGATTCATAAAATGACATGTTTTTTTGTACTCCAGTGACGGCCAGTAAGGTAGATTTTGGAGGCTGTCAAAACAACTACTGTATCAGGGGAGAGAACTGTGGAGGAAGGACCTGATTAAGCCTACACATGTACATATATATGGCTTGTTCTTGAACTGCTTGTCCCTAGTTTGCCTCGGATATCACTTTCTGGAAAATGCTTACCAGAAAATATGCATAACAGGACATTGGAGATTGCAACTATGCCTCCCAAAAAAAGAAAAACAACTTTCTTTTTCCCTTTCTGTATTAGGCACTGAATATTTACCCAACACCATTTAACATGTACGTTTCATAAATACTATCATACCCTTGCTTATTAAGGCTGCCTTACTTGATAAGAGGGCCTGGGAATTTCTCGATCTCCTCAGCTTCCTCGTCGTCCCGTAACAGGGTCTGCAGGTCGTCGATCTGGACCATTGCAGGCTGGCCCTCTGCAGGGCGATTAGGCTGTATTGTGATTAGCTGACCCCCCGGGCCAAACCTTACCCCCACATGAGGCAAGGAGAACTTAGCAACCGCCTCTGTGAAAATACACATTTGATTGTGATGAAGTTATTACCCAATATGGTTGATGAGTCTTTTACAGGACAAATTTGTTACACAGTTATTCAATGAGAGGTTACAGAATTGACACCAAACATTTCCATATCCTTTCACTGAGTGGAGGGAACTGGAATGCCTGGGGCACTTCACAAACCACCTGATTTAAGAGCTGTAGGCTAGAACTGAGCACCAATCTGCGGTTTAAGTCGTTAGGGGTCGTTAGGGGTCAACTGGTTTACATTTACCACTATTTACTTATTTATTGATCTGTGTTTTACGCCAAACACAAGGATATTTCACTCATACGATGGCAGCATTATGATGGGAGGAAACTAGGCGGAGCACATGGGAAACAAACCATCATCGACCAGTTGCTGTTAAGCCTTCCCAAGAACTACCGGAGATAAATAAAGCCCGAGCTGGACTTCGAGTTTAAACCTCAACCCAATTTGTGAGATCATCCAGAGGCATTATCCTGTACTATCATGCTAAACAGTCGACGGAGGTCCACATTACTGACATACACATATCTACATGTATATTATACAGATGTGTCTTAATACTGTATACTGTAACGCCAGTAGCTAGTTTGCAGATGAACATCAAATCACACGATTCCAATACAATACCAGCGCTTAGAAATCCACTTTCACTTTTTCTTCTCACTAACCTGATTTGGCCTCGTATTCTCCATATCCAGGGTAATGGTAGCCTTGGTAACCATACCCATATCCCATGTTGTCATAACCAGCGTACGTGTGGGCATCATAGTGACTGTACTGGTGCTGGCGACTGTGCGGCCGACTCCCATAACTGTGCGGATCTCTGATGAAGTTAAATAATTAAACACATTTATCTTCATGAAAAAAAGAAAAAAATGTTCACTTACATGTACCATTTCACTCTATTTATGGAGTTATAAAGTGAAAGTGAAAACTATTCATCTTTATTCAGCCATTACTGTCCAATGCACAAGATGCAGTTAATACATACACAGATAGAAAACAGCAAAACAGCAAGCTTCTATGTAAATAAAAACAAAAGTCTTAGACCTATTTTCATTATAGGGGAAACAACTAACCTAAATGTACTTCATGATCTTGATGCTATGCTGTTACAGTGTTGGAGGGAGAAGGGGCATGTGGGAATATAGATGGTGGAATATATCCTCAAACGTATGCTGCATTAACAGTGTGGAGGGGACAGGTAAAAACTGTGTCAATAAGAGGAATGTGAGGTCACATGTCAGAACGGTTCATAATGAAAAGCTAATCAGGTGTTGCTTGCACAAACGGAACGTCATTCTATTAGTATAACGCTGACTGTCAATCTCTAAGATCACAATTGTAGCCCTAATGTAAAATTGACACCCTCTTTCACCCAGGGGATGTAATCTATGATAGTCGTAATTTACAATCAAAAAGCACAATCATACAATTAGCAATTTTAAATATTTAAAATCATGCCAGAAAACACATACAGAACGGTTCATCAGAATGTCTGTCCCATACAACAAAACTGCAGGTTGCTGTCCCACACGTGAAGGGCGGGAGAAGATATCTCCAGTGCTATTCAAAACACATGTACATGCACATAATACATGTATCAAGTCAAATGCATAAATCTGGAACATCAAGTTCGGGGACAAATATGACAAATCATCGCATGACAAGTAGAAATCCAATTTGGCCTTCTGCTCAAAGCAAATTTGGTGAAAACAAATCTCTATACTGCCATGACTGAGGGGAAGACACAGTATACATATACAGAGAGAAGCAGTTTAAAAGAAGATATAACTGTGCATGTATCAATACAGGAAGAGGACACAAAATGAGAAAAACTAATCACACGTGTAAAAATCGGGTCTTCAGCTCTAATCAAGAAACAAGTAAATTAACTTCCATGCAAGATTTGGAGAAACAAGCAGAACTTTTTCTCACACACTGATGTACAATGGTGCATACGTACATGTACACAGCACAACACTATGCATGTCGGGTATGTTGATTGGCAATGTGACAAACACTCCTAATTCACTTTCAGGTTTAACACGAGTTAAAATTTCACCAATGGCTCATTATATCTCTTGATTCTCAGACTACAACTGATCTTATAATGGTAAGATGTCGTTTGTTTGGAAGGTGTATGTGTAATAGCATCCTACTGAAAAAAATGTAATATTTGCTTATGCATGACCTTGGCAACTCAAGGTCACACCAGCATTGCTGCTGAGTCCCCAGTGCGTATTTGATTTTCAAAGAGGCCCAAAAAGTTCCTTCAAGTACCCTATAAATAGCATCTAAAAACAAATTTTCATTTTCAAATGGCTGTTGAAAATTCAAGGGTGGGAGAAACTAAAGGATGAGTGACACCAAACCTGTGCGGATGTGATCTCCCAAGGCCAAAATACCTTGTTACGCTAAAAGAATCCTTCTCATACAGCACAACCGAGATGAAAGGTATAAGAGGGGGGAAATTCATGACATCTATCTGTTTATTTGCCTTTCAAAATGCACTTTTTGGAGGACAAATTTAAGGTCATATACCGTATGCCTTTGACTCTGCCCAACACCTCTGATCACATCGTTAGTACACCTGTATTACCTGACAGACTGCTGGTCCAGTTCATCAGCTGGGGTGTTGCCGCGAGACGCGCCAGAGGTTTGACTCAAATGATCCGTGTCCTCGTAAGTGGCTAAGGACTCCTGATAGTAACCAGGCTGGTATCTGTTAAGGGCAAACACACACGTACGATGCAACACACATGGGTTAGTACAGGCAATATAGGTATTATAAAAAAGAAACTCCAGGCTTCCACTGGTTTACTATAGAAGGTTATACAGGACAACATACATGTACAATATTTTGCTTTGAAGAAATATAGGAAGTCGTTTTCAACAACATGTATAGGAAATCTGAATATGCCACAAACTTTTGACCATATAAAACATTGATAAAATATAGGATGGAGCTAAAAATACCCCACATGTACATGTACTTGTGATATACATGTATTACCTGAAAGACACAGTGGAAGCCATGGAAGATACTACATGTAGGTAAATGTAGTTCATGTCACTATACTTGTATGATGCAAAGGTGGTACCCTAATTCCTCAACCTTTTCACAAGCAAAACAACAACTTTCAGCGCAATTTATGCATGCTTTTAAATTGATTTTGGAGACAAAACTACATTGGCTGGATTGACCAATTTCAGGGCATCCCAAAAAGTATAATTTCATCAGTCTACACAGAATAAGTAAATCCCTTTAGAAAATGCTTTAAAAAACACCTTGCATACATGCGAAAAGGTTGAAGAATTACAGTACAGGTGGAGAAATGGACATGTACAAAATGTAGAACATTGAATTTCTGAAGACAAAACTCATCCCCATACAATCATCTGAAAACTCAAAACTCCTGAACCAATTAAAATGGTTTGTCATAATGGTATAGTAACCACAGCCAGTCAACCCCTTAGGAATGGTCTGTCATAGACACCATAGTAACCCCAGTAGGTCAACCTTAAGGAATGGATAAAAAAATGTCCACAGGTCATGCCATGCAGATATATGTACACTCAAAATGCTTGAACTTAGTCAAAATTTTAACATTTCACACTGAACAAGAAGTTACATGTTTAGGGGAAGAACTGTAAAATTTCATGCATATACATGTATTTGACTTGGTTTGGTTGCACTGAAGAATACTTCACTTATACAATAACCGCCAGGTTGCTGGCAGGCCGTCCCATGTACATCTGGAGAGGAAGCCGGTCTAAGCTGGATTTGAACTCACAGCGCCCGTACGGGTGAGAGGCTCCTGGGTCATTGCTTGCTTGCATACATGTATATAATACATGCAACTTTACAAGTACATACAGGTACAATTCCATTTCTTATTTCTTATCAATAATGTAAAATACATTATTTAAATGTACATAGAAGACATGTAGAGCACATGTAAAATTCTGTGTATGGAGACAAAATTTCCATCTTGTACATACATGTATCAGGTGTAGATATACAAGTCAAAGGCTTTAAAAAAACATGTCTGACAATACACTGGTTCATAATTTACATGAGTTCATTTTCTCTCAAATAATTCATTAACAAAAACATACTCGACACCATCAAATAAGAAACATGTCTGCAATAACTGTGGCTTTTATCAATTTGACTGGAGGGTCAGGAAGCAACCTGTGGACGGTTGTGGGTTTCTCCGGGCTCTGCCCGGTCTCCTCTTACCATAATGCTGGCCGCTGCAGTATAAGTGAAATATTCTTGAGTACAACTTAAAACACCAATCATTTAAATAAATCAATAAATCAATATGACTGTGTTCCAAAGTTATTTCGCTTAACTAATTGTGGTTGATGGCCATGGTAACACATGTTCTGTGTCTGTGATGTCAAATGTGAAGTGTGCATACAGTCCAATTCATATAATGACATGCCTGTTACTCTTGCCAATTAGCATAATTTGACCACATCATGGTGATACCAGCTCAAACTGTTGACACTTACCTCTCGTCATAGGCATGTCTGTAGTATTCGTCGTAATAGCCGATGGCATAGCGATTCTGATAATCATAGTAATCACGGTCATAGTAATAGGCATGCTGTCTGTAATAAGGGTCGTAATCATAACCTGTAATAAATGTAATAGAAGAATAAAGTCCATTTGTATGTTGATTGTGTATTACATTGTAAATATGAAATCTGTATTAAGGGTCGTAATCATAACCTGTAATAAATGTAATAGAAGAATAAAGTCCATCTGTATGTTGATTGTGTCATACATTGTAAATATGAAATCTGTACTAAGGGTCATAATCATAACCTGTAATAAATGTTATAGAAGAATAAAGTCCATCTGTATGTTGATTGTGTCATACATTGTAAATATGAAATCTGTACTAAGGGTCATAATCATAACCTGTAATAAATGTAATAGAAGAATAAAGTCCATTTGTATGTTGATTGTGTAATACATTGTGAATATGAAATCTGTATTAAGGGTCAGAATCATAGTCTGTAACAAATGTAATAGAAGAATCAAGTCCATTTGTATGTTGATTGTGTACTACATTGCAAATATGAAATCTGTATTAAGGGTCGGAATCATAGTCTGTAACAAATGTAATAGAAGAATAAAGTCCATTTGTATGTTGATTGTGTAATACATTGTAAATATGAAATCTGTATTAAGGGTCGGAATCGTAGTCTGTAACAAATGTAATAGAAGAATGAAGTCCATTTGTATGTTGATTGTGTAATACATTGTAAATATGAAATCTGTATTAAGGGTCGGAATCGTAGTCTGTAATAAATGTAATAGAAGAATAAAGTCCATCTGTATGATGATTGTGTACTACATTGTGAATATGAAATCTGTATTACGGGTCGGAATCATAGTCTGTAATAAATGTAACGCAAGAACAAAATCAATTTGTATGTGATTATTGCGTAATAAGTAAGATATCTGTATTAAGGGTCATAATCAACGCCTGTAATAGGATAATACACATACATGTACATGTAGGTAAATACTGCACAGCCGTGTAAAAAAACATGTACATGTATCTACTGTAGTAGGTGTTTAGGCATTTAGGCGTTTCGGGGTTTAGGAAACAGTTATGATGTCTGCAATATGGGTAAAAAAGTCATGTAAACGTACTGGCAAAGTTAAACACAAATTGGTTATGCACTCTGGAGCTCAACTCCATTTGGCTGAAGTAACACTGTGTGTATAGTGATAGTGCTCAGTCCAATGATGTTTCATAAAAACCCAACGGTGTGTGTACTTAATAAAGGCCCTTTCTTCATAAAAGACATCTTTAATAGCTCACCCTTATATCTGCTTCTATATTCACGGTCATAATTGTACTGATCATAATCCATCCTTGACCTTGGTCGATCATTATCAGTCCTTGACCTAGGCCGGTCATAATCTGTCCTTGATCTTGGTCGATCATAATCTGTCCTTGACCTTGGGCGATCATAACCTGCCCTTGACCTTGGTCTCTTCTCCTCATCTGAATCACACACAAATTCATGCAATCAGTTGCAAAGAACAAGGCTTAAAGAGCACAGGAGAGCAACTCCTAAACCACCAAGAACATGAGGTGCAGGTTCAATCCCAGCCGTGGACAGGGAATTTGTAGATTTGCAGGTCCCTTGGCATGGTTATACTATATGAACCCGGTTTCCTCTCAGCATAATGCTGCCTGCCGTCACATACGTGAAATATTCTTGAGTACGGCATAAAACAACAATGAAATAAATTTATACACTGTACAGTGTATGAAAACCACTTTCAACAAGAGGTGCAAATCTGCATGTGTATATTACATGTACATGTGGGAAACCTGTGGCAGTTATGTGACAAAAGTGGGTAGTTTACCCGCATCTATGTGTGGACACACTTACACACACAAATGGCCAAAGACGGACAAAGCATGATTACAAGAAGTCTACCAGCTGATGCAATGTTTCAACATCAAACTTTATATCATCACAGCTCTGACATATGTTTGAATACGTATCACTATGCCATGCATGCTTTGGGTATCAACAGATCATTTACATGCATGCCTGGCATTACACACTTGTATTATTATATGATATGGAAGTGCGTATAAAACAGGTCAATCATTTGTCAGCAGTCTACAGCAAAGCGAAAACAACAGGATACAGCTTTGCACTGGAACACACAGATATACAGCGCTCTGCAATACACACTACATAAATTCCTCATTCTTTACTTCACACTGATCATACATGTACATGTTACTGTACAAACCACTGGCTCTCGTTTCCACTACATAGGACACACTTATGTCGTGGAGTGTGTCTTAGGACACACTCCAAGACATAAACATTTTACACGTGAAGCAATAAGCCGCACTTGACAGAAATCGGACAAAAATTGAACTGATTAGCACACACTGCTAAGCATTAATGTTTTACACGTGCACCCATACCCTGTAGCCGGCAGAAATTTATATATGACGGAAATCAAACTTACAGTAGAGCTCAACATGTACATTATTCCTACCCTTAAACAGCCCAGCATTACCTACATTTGAAGGAATTCCATGAAATACTCTCAAAATAAAGTTGAATGCATATATCGTAAAGTTTCGTGTGCTTTTGAACTGTACATACAGGTTTTTGAAGCTGGGTGAGTATTTCGGGGGAAGGTTTTGTGAAATTTATGTAAATAGACCCTGGAAATATAATTATATGCAAATGTTTAACTTCTCGATCACCAATCAGTAAACACACAGTTTACAGTATTCACTGTACATACGAACCACCTACCTTGTCTTGACCGAGGACGATCATACTCTTCATCATACCCTCTCCGGTTGTCGCGTCTACGGTCTTGACGGTAGCCATAGTGGTCACGGTAATATCCATCAACGTAGTCATTGTACTCATCCTTCAGTGAGTCGGCACGGCTTGACGGTCGTTCTTGCTTGGTCTCTGTGACGGGCACAGCGTCGCGAGAAGTCTGTCTCTTATGCCGGCCTCTTCTCCTTGGCTTATCATCATACTCCTCAGTGGACTTTTTGCCATACAAATCTTCTCTTCTAGGAGTTTCTTTTATATCTGTTCCTTTTACATCCGCCGCTGGAGCAGACACGTTTGCATCTCTCCCTCTGCTCTCTTCAGCTTTAGGGTTAATGTCAGCATATGAAGCCGACCCAGTGGCATGTGATGTAGAGCTTTCACTATTAGTTACAGACGGTTTAGCTTTATGGGTCGGTGAGGACAGTGGCGATGGTGCAGCTGGTGCCAAGATAACAGGTGCATGAAAGGAAGACTCAGGAGGTGCCCACAAGGTGGTCGCCGGGGAGATGTTGTTGTCAGTGCGGTGCTTCTGTCGGCTGTGGGGTCTGTGTGGCTGGTTATGAATGAACTCTCTACCCTCGGATGGTGGTCTCGGGGGTTTCTTGCTGTTAATGCCTTTCAGAAACAAAGCTTCGTCCGGGTTACTCGCTCCGCTGTTTTGCCTGGATGTACTCGGGCTTCGCACTGGTTTAAAAGCACTTGTGGGTCTACCTACTACAGTGTCTGAACTAGTGTTCAGGCTTGAGTCAGTGGAAGTGTCTAGAACAGGATTCGATTCCAGATGACCACCAGTAGAAATATGATGTTCAGGATGTGCTATACTGCCTGGGTTTGGGTGAGCCCCACCATGATGAGATAAATCCAAAACATTTTTAACAGAACTTGTGCTCCATGTGCCAGAGGAAAGACTAGATGTTGTTGATGCTCCTGGATGCCCATGTATGTTGTGTCCTCCGAAAGCTGAAGAACCATACATAGGTGGATGGCTGACAGGACCTGAATCAGCCTGACTGGCACATGCATGTGCCTGTGCATGTGAGTGGAGTACGGATGAACTTGATTCATGCGCAGAATACAAGTGGCCATGCTGGTTGCTTTGTGTCACTACAGAACCTTTGCTTGGCTCTGTTGGGAGAGAAGAAGGGGCGTGGTCCTGTTGATGAGGTTGCTGTCCTGTTGATAAGTCCAGGGTGGGGCCTGCTGGGGTCCCCGGCCCACTAGAAAAGCCAGACCCCAGCCCCAAGTCACTGCTATCCAGAGAGCTGTGGTGACTATGGCCTCCGAAGCTGCCCTGGTTCATGCTGGCGCCCAGGCTGTCCCCGCTGTGATGAGAGGATGACAATGAATGCGTGTCAGAAATCACCTGAGACTGTGGGGTTTTCGGCGAAATTTCGTGTTGCAACGGTTGTGCAGATGGTTTAACGTCTGTTTTGGTAGAAACGGAACCCGGGCTGTCTTGCATTGAGGCAGCCTGAAATTTGTCCGCGAGATCGCCAACATCTTGCTGCACATCTGTGCCATCCAAGGATTCTAGGCTGGAGTTGTGGTATGTTACAAGACTGGAGTTAGAGATCTCTGAAGCAGTTCTGTTCAAAGACGGTATCCGCAACAAGGCTGGATTAGCGGGTGGGTTTAGAGCCAAATTACCAGCACCAGGTTCTAGGGAACCTGCTTCGTACATGTCGCCGGAACCGAAGAAGCTGGATACAGTGCCACTGTCGTTCAGATCTGCACTCTCAGCAAAGGCCCTGCTGGACCCACCAACAGAGGACACAGACACCTGGTGTTTGTCTGTTGTGATGGACACTGTATTGTACACCATTGTTTCACCACCTTGCTGATGTGGTGCTTGCACCTGGTCATTCGAGACAGAGCTATTTGTAAACTGGGCCTGGGAAAAAGAGTCAGTCACTTGTCCAACACACCGCTGTACTTGTCCACTACCTGAATCCGCATGATACGCTTGCTCTGGATGGGAATAAACATCTGAACTGTTATAGTACTCACCACCATACTGGTTTGGTACCTGGGCGTTAGCTTGAGGCACTTGTGAGTCCGAGGCTGCCTGCCTCTGAGTGCCACCCCAGGAGCTGGTCTCGTTCAGCCACGGCTCTGGTTCGGCCCACACTGGGTCACTGGCTTGGGACCACTGGGAGTGATGATCTTGTTGGGGCTGACTCTGCTGTTGGGGATGGTTCTGTCCCGACACATCCCACTGTCCCTGCTGCTGCTGCTGCGGGTTCCAGTGCTGCAAGTCTCCAGGATTAAAAAAATTCTGTCCTTGAAAATGAGAATCCACAAAATTCTGCCCCTGTTGAGGATTAAGATTCCCAGTAGCCCATCCTAAGGATCCTCTGTCTTGACTAGTGAACGCAGAACTTCCTGAGCTTGTTGCTGGTGGGAAATGATTCTGTCTGGACATTTCCATACTGTTTGGGATACTGGTGGCTGATGCCTGAGCTTGGAATTGTCCAGGGTTCAACATTTTCTGAGCAGGCGCGGTGCCACCATGATCTCCTAACGTGGCAGCAACCGTGGTATGAAATTGTGACGGGTCAAACATCTGCACACCTCCAGTGTTTTGTGGGTTGAACCCGGCTACATTCCAAGGCTGATTGTGGCTCATTCTGAATATATACCAAAACAACCTGACTAAAGTAAAGACATCACTTAGTAGAACAATATTACTAAATGTAGCCATATACACATAGTATATCAGGTCTTCAAATGTAAGGAGCTAATATTTTATTTATTTATTTATTTGATTGGTGTACTCAAAAATATTTCACTTATATGACTGCGATCAGCATTGTGGTGGGAGGAAACTGGGCAGAGCTCAGTGAAAACCCAAAACCATCCGCAGGTTGCTGGAGGACCTTCACACGTACAGCCGGAGAGGAAGCCAGCCTGAAGTGGACAGCGACCGCATTGGTGAGAGGCCCTGAGGAGCTAGCAAGACACACGTGACAAAATCAGAAAACAAATTTACATGTAAGTGTACTAATTACACTTCTGGTCTTTTGCCAGAATGGGTGTGATATTCACACTCCTGCCCAACAACGAAGACAAACTTGTGCTCAGTCCAAAATGATATTCCACTGTAAAGGCTGAATACCATAACTACTACCAGAAAGAGAGGTGGGAAGGTGAAATGTTGAGTGGGTTAACATTTCCATCTTCCACAATGACAATATTTCTGGTATTCAACGTTCGACATGTCCAATGTGCAACGGATGTGTTTTAAGCAACTTATTCAATAACTAAGAATATCAACCAAGACCTTGATTGAGTACAAAATTAACACAGTAAGCGTTAAAACTTAAACAACGCTGGGCCAGTATAAGAAAAGAAGTTGGAGTCTAATGGGGCTACTTTGCTGGGTACTAATTCAGCATTACATTATTTATAAGCATTGAGACTACAACAACACTAGGCCAGCATATGGAAAAAAGTTGGAGTCTTTCTGCCCGTTACCCCGCTGTATGACCAGCCCCGAAAGATTCCAACCTCTTTTCTTACACTGGCCTAGACACCTGGAGTTAGATTGTTGTCTTTTATTTGTGCGAGACTCGTTCGATAACAAAGACAATCAGTATGGAGTTTCATCGAGTACAAAATTAACATTGTAAGCGTGTAGACTTATACGACGCTTGGCCAGTATTAGAAAAGGAGTTGGAATCTCTCGGGGTTACCGTCTGACATGCTTGATGCACGGTACGGCACGGGATGATGCACGGTATTGCTACGTGTACGTGTAGCACTAATTAAATATATCATGTCACCCAATTAAACATGTACATGAATGCCTTACCTGACAATCAAGCTACTGTGAGCACAATCTGATGCTATATTCCCGTATCATGAAGACATAAAATCAAACACCTGGTAGAAGAGTCAGTGGAGATGCCAGCACTTGGTCAATGACAGGGAAAACAATTACACGGAGATATCTATACCCCTCGGGGTTTGTATCACAATTAACTTTAACAGCTTCGTCTGTAGTTGGTAGGGTGAATGTACAACTAGCAACGCATCGATTCACCACAATGAGGTGTTATTTTTCAACCAAGACAAAACTGCAAACAGACGATTAATGTTGACATCTGAGCATCCTTGTCCGCCATGTCTGCTACGTGACGCACATGCGCACAAATGACGAGTGAATACGAAAAGTTTCAGGATCAGTAAATATCTGTCTAAATTCTTATTTTACGGTTTAAAGCGCGTCAAAATTGCCACAAACTGGGAACATTTCTAAATTCATACGAGTGTTACCAAAACACACGTCTTTCTTATCCTTAAATTCGTGAAATATGTTTAAATGTGAAGCATGTTGTTGTTTACTACGAACCGGATGTCACAAGCTGTTGTACCGGTTCCGGTTGTGCGCAGTTTAAAGCCACGTCAACCTCAACAGTTGGATCTGAGGTGAAGTGATCGGTGCATACGTATATATTTCATGGACGTTTTTAGCTGAAGGTACACGAAACTTGCAAGATGGTGATGATGACGATGATTGCCCGTGTGGCAGATGGCCTGCCGCTAGCCGCCTCAATGCAAGAAGACGAACAGGTAGCCCTGCGTGTGTTTTATCGCAGTAAAGTATCGAAGTTCAACAGTTCATGTCAAATCGCACTTCACAGTCACGACTGTTATTAAGTTTCATTTTCATGTTGACTGCAAGGTACACGTACATGTAAATATATGTCGTGCAAGTACAGTGGCAAAGTCATTAGTGCTATTTACTAATGTTGAACTGTTAGCCTGTATCTCCATTTACCTCTTCTTTTATCACTGGAAGCTGAACTAAGATCTGTTATATTAATTTCTTTTTTTTTTTTTTTTATTTATTTATTTCTTTTTTTTTACTTCTTTTCTTTTTTCAGTCTGGGCGCAATTTGATAGATTACCAAAATCAAGCAAAACAGCTCTTCCGAAAGATATCAGGAGATCCCCAACCTCCCGCAAGATGTAGCCTGGAGAGTGGCCCTTACATTTTCCAGTAAGTATTCATGTTAAAAGTCTCTAATGCCATAGCCCTAGGTAGTAGTAGTAGTAGCAATGTAATTCCACAAGTGAAGCTGGCATCTGATTTAACAATGTACTAACATACCAAGCAGGTTCACTTCACCTACACCTCGGATGAAAATCACCGGCCCCGATAGCACAGTTGGTAGAGCGTCTGTACTCACTCACTCACTCACTCGGATGAAAATCGACAGTATTGGAAGCAGAAAAACTTGCTTCCTGCCAGAAAGGTTTGGAAATACATTACATGTATAACAAGCACTGACCTGGTGTATTTATATGTCATCAATAAGATCAAATTTGAGCATTTCTGCGGTTTCGTTTTGTAGGTTCCGTTCAATATACACAGTAAATACATGTGTAAATCAGTTCTTAAGACTGCTTACCAAATGGTCAATAGGCAAAGTACAAAGCTTCATAACACAGGGGGGCCTCCGTGGCTCAGTCAGTTAGTGCGCTAGCGCAGCGTAGTGACCCAGAAGCCTCTCACCAATGCGGTCGCTGTGAGTTCAAGACCAGCCTATGCTGGCTTCCTCTCCAGCCGTACGTGGGAAGGTCTGTCAGCAACCTGCGGATGGTCGTGGATTTCCCCCGGGGTTCTGCCCGGTTTCCACCCACCATCATGCTGATCGCCGTCGTGTAAGTGAAATATTCTTGAGTACGGCGTAAAACAACAATCAAAAATAAAAATCATAATACAGGACCATTATCCCAGCTGACCCCTGCAGTGCTATGGCAACACACAGTGTAGGCACATTTGTTCTTCTGAGTTGAAATAGTATTTTAAGCTATCCCAGCATAGTAGACTCCCTTAATTATGTTAATAGAGATACTGAAGAACAATTTATGTAAATTTGTTAACCATTTTAACCATTGACTAATTTTTACGTACATGTAAATTTTTACATTAAAAAAAAATGTCTCTGCACAAGTCATTGGATTTCAGATACTTTTTTGTCAGCTTATTATTTTTAATTTATCTTAAAGACTACACAATGCACAGATAAAGTTATTTGTGTTCAGAGACAAATGCACAAATGACCAAACATGTCATGTTCTTGGCAGTTTAAGTGTTGCATTTATGATAATATGAAGAGGTGTGTATGTTTCTTAGCCTTGTATAGAAAAACTGTCATATATGCATATTTTTGCCTTTGTTGCAGTTATATCATAGAAAGGGGTGTGTGTTTCTTAGTCTTATGTGAAAAGTCCTTCTCCAAACGTTTAGCCTATTCTTACCTGGAAGACCTCCAGCAGGAGTTCACCTCTCAGTACGGCAAGAGGTTAGACACTGTGTCAAGACCTTACAGTTTCATTGAATTTGGTAAGCAATAAAAAAAAAATAAATAAATAAATAAACCTACATGTACACTGTAGAGCAATACCTTCGCCTATTGTAGGTGCTATGCACCATGGGATTGAATGCGGGCTAGACAGGTGTCCAAGATTCTCCATTTGGTAGAATACATGTACATGTGGTTGTTGTTGTGTTTTTAGTGTTACCCAGTTTGGTAAAACAAATGTTGGAAGAAAAAAAAACAATGATAACAAAACTGTGGCTATAGTTACTTGTACTCAAAGCCTTTTTAATTTACATGTGTGGTGCATGTAGCTAACATTTACTACCCTAATTCCTCAAGCTATTCACATATAACAAAGCAACTTTCGGAGCAATTTATGCACATTTTTAATTTGATTTTGGAGACAAAACTTGCTTCCCAAAAAGTATAATTTTATCAGTGTGTTCATTGCCAGGTCTTCAGAATAGGCTTGAATAAACATGTTGCAAACGTGTGAAGAGCTTGAACTACTGTAGGTGCTTACATGTACAGAGTGTAGGTACAGGTGCTCTTTTTGTAATGTTTATATACAAAACCTTTGTGCTATTTACATGTACACGTGCATGTGTGAGGACAATATTTTAAAAGCCAATTTTCACTTAGCTTTGAAGTGTGATTGTAATGTGTTGCCTTTGCATTGTACATGTACATGTAGAATTAAATAAGACTGGGGCCTCCATGGCTGAGTTGATAAACAGCTAGCGCAGCACTGGCCCATGAGCCTCTCACCAATACAGTCTGTGAGTTCAAGTCCAGCTGATGCTGTTGTCCTCTCTGGTCATAGTATGTGGGACAATGGGTTTCACCCTTGGCTCTGATCAGTTTCTTCCCACCATATTGCTAGCTGCTGTCGTATGAGCGAAATATTCTTGAGCAGAGGATGAAACTCAGATGAAATAAATAGTAGTCAAATTTTGAAACAGTTTTAAATAGTATGGTATCGCTTACATACATTCAAGTGTGAGTACCTGTACATGTATGTAGTGGACAGATGCAAAAACTTTGTCAATACACATGTGTATGAAACTGACAGCACATGTGCCAATTCCTGATCCCCGTATCAGTTACACATATGTGTATGTTTTTGTTTCAGATACCTATATGCAGAAAGCCAGAAAGACATACATAGATTCACGAGCACGTAAAAACTTAAACAATATAAACACAGAACTCCAAGATGTACAGAGGATTATGGTCCAGAATATAAACGATGTCTTACAGAGAGGGGAGGCCATTTCAGGTAATGTGACTCAGGTGCACCCTAATGATTCACAGCTAAATACAGTATATGGTCAAGTCCTGGTTACTGGCCTTGCTTTTTTAATATCTTAGACTAATTCACCCTGAGTCCGTGTCCCCACTTTACTCAAAGAGCCTTTTTTGCTGTTAAATGGTCAGCAGTGTTCCCAAGACCTCTTGGGTTGTCTTGCTTGAAGCTTGTTGCAGATCACTTGCCCATCAATATAAAAAATATTTTATGCATTTACACATTGGGCTGGCCCTGGGCTTAGAAATCCATGTGTAGGAAAGTGTATCAGTGGCTGGGAAAAGGACAGTGGTTTATTCCACAGACTTCTGTTCACTTCAACCATGAAATGTTTTTGGGTATAACTTCAAACTCCAGCAGTGAGTCAATTTATCATTCCTGTAAATACAGCACAAACCAGGCTAGCTTTTAATGAGACAACAGATTTTCTGTGGAGTGCAGTTCACAGTGGATTCGCAGTTCCAAATTTGACTGTTTACAATATCCACAGATTACATGAGTACTTTGACCCTCTTAGGGTTCTCCGTTTCCAACTTTACCTTGTAAGGTCTGTCAGCAACCGGTGGATGGCCATGTGTTTTTTCTCAGGCTCTGCTCAGCTTCCACCCAACATAATGCTGGCCACTGTTGTATAAGTGAAATAGTCTTATGTATAGCGTAAAAGACCAGTCAGATAAATACATCTTAGGGCTCTGACTTGTTCTGCTTAAGCCTTGGATTAGCTGCAGCCAATAGGCTCCAAACCAATTAAATTGCAGGTGGACAATCGTGTGGCACTAGGCACCAATCAAATAAAGAAGTAATATATTGCACATTGTAGGTAAATAATATTGGAGTATAGGGAAGTCTGCTACGGGCGTGTCCTATGGGCGAGATACTGGCTCGTCAATTTCCCTATATAAACTTATATTTCACCTAACATTTAGCTTTTTTCAAGTGACACATTTTTCCTGATTTCTGATTGATTCTGCCTACTGATATGGTAACTTTTAGACTTTTTTTGGGGGACGGTTGATTAACTATTTTTATCTGTTTACATCAGAAGTACCATTTTACCGCCTTCAGGTACTTGTGAAAGTGGATTTTTACCGAGCAAACCTTAGATGGGATGTAGTAGCCTACTTCACAGTGAAGTGTAAGAAAAGAATTCCTTTGTTTGTTTTTAAACACATGTACATAAATAGACTAAGAAAACAATGTAATGTGACCAATACGTTATGTTTTTTTCTATTCCAGCATTGGACACAAAAGCCAGTAATCTGTCATCACTGTCACAGAAGTACAGAAAAGATGCCAAATATTTGAACTTGCGCTCATCGTACGCCAAAGTAGCTGCTGTTATAATTGTCGTCGTCATCGTATTGCTGTTTTTGAGGTTTTGGTGGATCTGAAGTTGTGGCACATTTCAAAGAAACTGGTCTTGTATTCTCCAGGCATTCTCATCGGATGGTTGGATCTGGCGATGAACCAATCGCAGAAGCTCATTACTGTGACGCATCAAAATGTCACACAAATCTGTTGAAACATACGAAGTTTTTTTTTCGGTATGGACAGACACTCACTTAATTCAGCTGCTTGCAATCTGCCAGGCTATGTAGATAAGTGTTTTGCTCTTTGTTGTGTCATCTTGAATTTAACATGCAAAGGTTTACAGTTGAATGCAAGAGTTGCCTCCCTTTTATAAGGGTTGCAGCACATTACACCTTTTGGCAACACTCTTTCAGTACTAATGGACTGTCTATTAGGGGTCATCCACCATAAGACTGTCTATTAGGGGTCATCCAGCATATCTAGTCTCCCTAAAACATTGTATGTAACTCCTTCTACACGACTGTTTCAATGGCATAAATGGAAGAATAGAAGTGTTGATGTCACACAGAAAGCCAAACTTCTTCCTGTTGCTGTACAGACTGAGGCATACAGCGGCATTTGTATGTTATTCTGTGCTGAAAGTATTGTGTTTTGAGGGTTGTCTAGAGGGTGACATGATATTCAAACTACTGGAAAAATATAGGTTTCTGCACCAAATGTCAAAAGTAATATTTTGTGATCTTTTTTGATCATAAAAAAGCAATTTTGTAGGCACAGTTTGAGGTCATTTACTATTAAATATTTACATTTTTTAAAAGTTTGACTTCAGTCCTAAATGACTTGGAATTGACAACAGATCATTCTCAAGCTTGCAGTAGTTGCATGGCGGCTGGAACATTACCAGATTTGCTCTGCAGGACTTGTTCTCAAATTTGTATAAATATACAGTATTTATGATGTGTGATGTGTGTATCTAAATGTTTGACATGTGTTTTGTATATATGTTAACATGTACTATCAAAGTTTGATGTAAAATTCTTGATTGTGGCGTCCAAACCGCTTCGTCTGCTTTCATTCTGCTTACTAGGTTTTAGGTTGAAGTAGACACATTACTAGTAGGGGTTGATAGATTAGTCATTTTGTTCGTTTGATGGTTGGTAGATTAATTTATCAATCTCCTTGATTGTGTATTTCTACAAATCATTGTACATCATTTTATTAACCTGCAGATGTGTTAATGCCAGAGTCTATTAACCTACAGATGTGTTAATGCTAGAGTCTATTAACCTGCAGATGTATTAATGCTAGAGTCCATTAAATCCTGGAAGAGGTCGGTACTTATTTGCTGTAACTGCTTTGAAGGTTGATAGATTATTGTATTGGCCCCTAATAAAAGAGGTTGATGGAACATTGCATGGTCCCCTTCAGAGGTTGATAGATTATTGCAGAAACCCTTTGGAGGTTATTAGATTGTTGCATTAACACCTTTGGAGGTTAATAGACTGATATATTAACCCCTTTGGAGATTAACAAATAATCACACTAATTCCTTTGGGGTTAATAGACTGTTGCATTAACTTAGGAAGTTAATATATTGTTGTATTTATCCCTTTCGAAGTTAATAGACGTTTGCATTAAAACATTTGGAGGTTAGTAGACTCTCGTGTTAACTTCTTTTGAGGTCAATACATGAGGTTGTATTTACCCCTTTCAGAGATTGTTGCATGAAAAGTAAAAGAAAGCTAACATATGAAGTAAGGTTCATCACACAGACAACTGAAAAACATGCATACTTTCATTTTTTTTTTTTTTTTAGATTTTTTGAATAGTGTTGACAGGCATTCAAGTATTACAATTCTATAGTGGGCTTTATGAGCCATACTGGCGGTATCTAGGAACTCTGATATGACATCACATTTTTTCCTGAATTTGACCACAAGAAATTTTTTGTGAACATCATTTCAGTAGTCTTTTAGTCATGGGTAAAAAGAGTCATTTCATCACACAGGGTCATGATTAGAGTTGGATAAATTTCCTGTGACGTCAGAGTTCCTAAACTCCATAAAGCCCACCTGAGAATTCAAATGTTTGAATGCCTTTATCTCTCTTCACAAAAATCTAAAAATAAATAAATAAAAGTATATTTACACATAGTTTTAAGTGGTCTATTAGGCGATGCCTACTTCTGTTTTTGGAGGTCTTTTCCTGTAAGTTAACCCCTTGGAGATTGATCCATGTAGAATATAGCATTGGAAAGGTTGGAAATTGATGCAGTACTGCATTGACCGACTTGGAAGTTAATGAATATTGTACGAACCCATTCAAAGTACTGCAGATAGATTTTTGCTTTCACTTCCGTGAAAGTGGACCATAGGATAATTTTTTTCTCTACATTGATATGTTGAGGTTGATAAAATATCTCTACTGCATATATGTAATAATTAAGGTATTTTCGACTTCAAAATGTCACATGATTTAGTAAATACAAAGCAGCTTGCCTCCATTATGTCATGCAATTCTGCATGTATTCTGTAGGTGTTCACGCTAATTTTCTTTCACATCATAAAATGCTCTTTGTTCTGCACTATATAATCACATATTTTTATTGTTGGCAATCCCAGTGTTTCTGTTAAGATGTACATGTCTGAGAAATATACGCTCATTTATGGTATACATCTGTGGTTTTATGTTACTTAACTGTTTTGACATTTATATCACACTGGGGCCTCCGTGACGGAGTGGTTAATATGGTGTCTCAGCAACCACTCAGGGAGACCAGCAATGCGTCGCTGTCAGTTTAAGGTCAGCTCTTGCTGGCTTCATCTCCAGCCGTAGGTGAGAAGGTCTGTCAGCAAACTTTGATGGTTGTGTGTTTCCCCCAGCCTCTACCCAGTTTCCGCCCACCATAATGCTGGCCGGCGGCGGCCGTCTTATAAGTGAAATATTTTCCAGAAAGGCGTAAAACAGATCTCAAAGAATTAACGTTAAATGTAAGGCTTGACCCGCTCTTGACTGATGTATTTTGACTGTCGGTTCCAGTGGACCTGACTGTTTTGATTGGCAGCAGGGATCTGTCATTTATCTTCAAACATTAAGGCATATAATTACACCTTGAGTGGACGTGCGTAGCTTTCAATCCCTTAGACTCACGAGGTGCGGATTTAAAACCGGCCTTAGACATGCAGGGGATCTGTAGATTCCCCTGTCACCACTGACTGGGCCTTGGTGAAAATAATCGGTCATTGGAGCATGACCATTTGCACATTCTTACGTTAAGCGCGACATACACGTGACACAATGCACCAAAGCCGACTGTTGCGTCGGATTCTAAGCGCACGTGTATGCTAAAGAAATGAACTGGAGTCAGGTGTGCGCTGGTCAGTCGTAAAATCATATAACCACCAGCGCCTTGGACCAACTGCGTAATAGCAGCTTTGTCGCGTCTTAAGCTCTTGCGCATGCCGATATTTAGGTGAACACCATTTCACCCCTATGGTGTGTATCTCTGTAAACAAATAAATAAATAATAAATAAAATTGCTCTCCCGGGTGAAAAATCTGTGTCAGATTTTGGTGAGAGACTTTGGCATGTGGTTTAATCTAGGCACTGTAGTTTTCGTCTTCCATGGCACTGAAATATTCTATACTATACAGTGTTATCATCTCTAGCTATATCACTACAGCACAGCCAAGCAGTCGCTGCGTCTGTGAAGAACGTGGACATTGGCCTATCCATAAGCGACAAAGCCCGCTGGTATATAAAACATTACAATGATCACAGATGTGTGGCAATTTTACAGAAATTACACCTCAGAAGGAAAATTTCCATTTTGGAACGTAAGAATATTACTACGAGGTCAACATTCACTTCATTATACTGATGCAGAAACTACGAGTACATGCACATTGTATTTTTTATCAACAAAAAATAACAAACCTAAATATGGTTACAATACATATTTCGATGCTTTACCAACTTGCTCTGGGGCTCTTTGGCCAAGTGTAGCGTCATAGCCTGGTGTTCTGCCACCAGAATGCAGGTGGCCGTCGTTATAAGAGAAAAATATTCTTGATTACTGCGTAAAATACCAATCAAATAAATAAATAAATTTGCTTCGTTCAGTATACTAGAGTAATATAGAAGATCTTCAATGGAACTTGTGTGTGAGCTTTATGTCACGTAACCCATAGATATATTATGTCACCGCGTTTTTTATACAGGACGGACGTATGTGGGAAGGTCTTTCAGCAACCTGCGGATGGTCGTGGGTTTCCCCGGTCTCTGCCCGGTTTCCACCCACCATAATGCTGGCCGCCGTCGTATAAGTGAAATATTCCTGAGTACGGCGTAAAGCACCAATCAAATAAATAAATAAATACAGAACTGTCACAATTATAAGCGTGACTGACAAGAATGAAGTGACAATTAATTTCTACACAGCGAAACTTTCACAGCACGGCATTATGCAGTTACATATACCTCACGGTACAAAGCAGAAATGTCCCAGCTCAGTATCACGCGGTCGCAAAGATTATGCTAAACTTCAGCCAGCAGCACCGCTCTAAAGTGCATGTATAGTCTTAGTACACACACGAAGTATACATTGGCAACATTTTCACAGGGCAATATGAAAAAGCAAGACGAGTAGCACGCGCAAGACATGGCGTCTTACATACAAACACGAAAATAATATCGGTCAATTGACTAAAAGGTGTCCACCACACATATGGTATAATGTTGAACGAACAGAGCCAGGATCTGTATAGACCTGTACAATTCATGAATGTGGTTTTTGAGTGGTGCTACTAATCACAAAATCGCCTGAAGCAGCTTCTCAAATGTTCACCCTCTTGTATACTGGGTGTGACATTTGGTGCATAGGCATGGCGTCTTTCGAGTAGAGGTCCTTGCAAAAGCTGGAAGTGTCCAAAGACAGTGGTCCCATCTGTAACCGGGCCTGTCTAGGGCAGAGGTCCCTCTCGTGGCTGGGAGATCTCCGAACAATCGTCCCATTTGTAGCCGGACCTGTCCTGAGTAGAGGTCTTGGACAGTCGTGTATTTTGTAGCCGAAAGTTTCACGGGTAGAGGTCCCTCTAGTGGCTGGGAGAAGCTTGACAGTTGTCCGTTTTGTAGCCAGTCGTGTCTCGGGTAGAGGTCCCTCTAGTGGCTGGAAGAGTCCTGAACACCCACCCATTTTGTGGCCGGTAGTGTCTCAGGTGTAGTCTCGTTTGTTGTGTGTCAGAAGACGAATTTCCGAAATATGTCCCGGTTGTTTCCTGTTGGCAGCCGGACTCGTTCCGTTATAAGCCTAGTAGCCGCAGCCGAGAGTCTTCCGTTAGTATCCGCAAGAGTCCTTTAGTAGCCGGATGTTTCTCGTTAGGAGCAGGGCTTCTTCCGTTAGTAACCTTAACCAGACTTGTTTCGTTACTAGCCTGGCGTTTCCCGTTAATACCCGGTAGGGTCCTGTTAGCAGCACTCCACATTTTCCATTAGTACCTGAGGGTGTTCCGTTTGTAGGCGGACGTATCGGGCTATTGGCCGGGCAATTCACGTTAGAAATCATTACCGGACGTTTCCTGTTTGCAGCCGGATGTTTCCAGCTAGTAACCGGCCGCTTTGCGTTAGTAGCCGGACGTTTTCTGCTGGTAGCCGGTCTTGTTTCATTAACTGGGGGTCTGTCGCTGTTATTAGTCATATCCAGGGTGGCTTGTTAGTACCCGAACGATTGTCGTGGGTATCTGGACGCAAGCCGTTAGTATCCGGACGCTTCACGTTAGTATCTGGACGTTTCATGTAAGTATCTGGACGTTTCCCGTTAGTATCTGGACGTATCCTGTTAGTAGGTGGACGTGTCCCGTTAGTAGCCGCCGGTTTCCCGATTCCCTAGCAGAGGTTTGCGCTCCTCGTTGACTATTACGGCCTGCTGTACTTGCATCAGGGCCGCCTCCCGCCGTTTCAACTTGTAATGAAGAATCCTATTAAGAGAAAAAGGACATTACAAACAACGGAATTAAACCACACAAACGGATCCTACATAAAATGGTAAAACAACGCCATAGGCAATACTGTTGTTTTCACCTAAAGAATCTATCAATGTGAAATGATACGAGCATAACTGGTAACCAGGATCGAGTCCAACAACTGCTAGGTCGGTTTTGGTTTTATGTCGAAGAGATTTTCAACAAATACGATGTCCCACTATTGAATCACGTGTTTTCACAAAACGACATTAATAGTTTATACAGTAAGAACACTTTACTGGCACGGACGGTTCAAAGCACTGTCCTGCTGCGACTGCCAGACCCTTCACCAAGGTGGGGCTTTCGCCATTTAAGGACTGAGCGATTAGTCAAGAGTTCGCCATGCATTTGGCCAAGCGTGGTGTTTCACCACGGATTTTCGTCCTGTAAAAACCTTCCAGTACTTTTTAATCAAACAAGCACTCCTTGAAGTAGGTCTTTTTCGCATACAATAATGTCATCTTAGATTCGAATGGCTAAAACACCAGTCAACATTAGAACAAGATCGGCGATAATCTTGCTGAAAACCAAAATTCGAGCTTATATTTTCAAAAAAATTACTTTTCTCGGTTATTCCCAAACGTTTCGTTCAAAGTCCTGCAAAGCGGATGAAAATAGATGAAATGGCCGGAAACCTCGAATTTCATGTGTAACTCACATGGTGAAGCTATGTGTACCCAATTTCAGTCCAATATGATGAACAGTCAAGAAATGTCAAGAAACCAGGAAAACCGAAAGCCACCATATTTGTCTAAAATCGTCGCACTGGCTCGGAACACGAACATGATGTGTTGTCTGGATGAAAGCATGTGTTACGTTTCAATTCATTACGATTAACACTTTCGTTTTGAAGTACAAGCCCTGAAAACCCTAAAAGATTAGAGACGAGGAATGAGCCTGAAGTTCCATCCGGTACTGATAAACACAGCATACATGCATGTAGACGTCCTGCTAATACTTACAGATAAAGAACCATACTGACGCTGACGACGAACGCCATACAGAAAAACACAGTGCCGTCGTAGAAAGTTAGGGTCTCTTGATATATCGCCACAAATGCTATACTAGCAGTCATGTTAGTGACTGCCTCCACTGACGCGATACTGGCAAACACCGCCCCTGCAATATAGCGAAAGTGAAAGTGGAACTGAAAAAAACTGATCAACACCTCTTTGGTTACCGGTATAGACACTTGACTGATTTATGTGGTTTGGTAGTGTTTTCATTTCATCGATATTTAAGGCCATGCCGTTTCCACTGACAAGTGTACGAGGTCAGGCAAGTTTATTCTGTCGGGGAAGCCACCGCCCTAGCTGCACCAATCATCTGACAAACCTTCTGACTTTTAAGCCTTAGCTGAAGCATTGAGAGCTTGATTCAAATCTTCGAACTCATTGTTGAAGAATGGATTTGCTGATGAGAAGCCAACTTCTAATTTTTAGCAGGGAAATTTAATATTCGCTGTGTACGAAAACAATTAGGATAACGAGTGAAGGAAACGACTGCTCTTAAAGAGATATGTCAAAACTTTTGTCGAAAGCGTGGATGAATGCATACGGATGCCAACGTCTTGATGCTTAGTTCCAATGTTCAGCAAATAGGGGGTCGTAAATAACTGCTCAAATCGGAATTTATTTTTTTTAAATTTTGCTTAAATTGAAGCAGAGAGAGGGGTTCCGGGATCGTTCTTCCAAGAAGAAGAAACAACACTTTTGTCATGAGGTTGATAAAACATTTGAAAATAGACCTAATTCTGCTGCCTTCGTCTAGCTTATGCTGAGATATCAGCTGTAAGATACATACTGCATTTTGTTGCCGTCGGATTTGTTGTCAACCGGTATAAGGTCGCTCTATCACGTGCAACCATTGGGTCATTTAGGATCGGGTCTTTTGTATTTACCGTTCGTCTAAATCACATTCATTCTCATTCGCTGATATATAGTTCCCTTGTGTTCCACGTGAAATTTTCAAGGGTACTTTGAAGACAGGGTTGTGAATTTTTATTCGCGACTTTCAAAAATTTTTGGCGAATACTCATGCGCGAATGGCTCGTTCTATGTACAAAGGCTGTCTAATTCTCGTCTACAGGTGTTCTCGCGAGAATGCAATTGGTCGACAAAACTTACCTAACTTGTCCTTTGGTGTCATCTTCGACATAATCGACCGAATCATTGCCAATACTGCTATGCCAGACATCCCGATCACTGCCACTGAAAATTATATTGTTATGCACGAACCATGTTAGCGCTTTACTCTTATAGTGGATGAATGACTACACAAAATGTCCACCTTTACATGACAAATGCCCAAAACAATCCAGATGTAGGCACATTGGTACAATCCGTACTGTCATACTCAATAACCACTTTTCAGTTTTAGAATGGCGGTCATGCAGGTGGTTGAAACAGGAGGGCCAGGGGAAACTAGCCACTACGGCAAAGCCCTGAAGAATTTTGGCGATTTTTAACTTAGGTCAAAGTTTTAAAATCCTTTTAAAAAAGTTTTTAAAAAGTTTTAAACCCATGAATACAAAGAATAAGCCTGAGAGTTGAATCTCAAAGTTTGGCTTTAATGTGATTGTATGATTGTATATGATGGCACCACACCATTTTGAGTAATTCTAGACCTGTGACATTTAATAATTTTACATAATTCTACTAAAGCCATGGTGTTGGGGGCGTGTAAATTACTACTCTTTATGTATTTATATGAAAAAGTAGAATAAACCCCTGACTGATATTAACTGACAAGAGGCCGTATTTCACCGGGTTACGTGTGATCATGTGCCAGCTATTACCCTGTGGTCGGTGCTTGGGATTTACTCTCTATGCTATACGTCTTTAATTATATTTTAGTTTAAACTGTTTTGAATTTTTTACCACGGTTTCTACATGCAATCTTCGACATCAACTTACCAACATACATGTAGGCATCTTTCGTGGCGAATCCTTCTAGGAGGAGCGATGCAACTTTGCATGCTCCCGAAACAAGAGCAATTCCCACATCTGACAGGCAGAATTGAAGGAGCTTGACAATGAGGACTGCTGCGAAGGCCTGACAAAGTGCCCTTGTCGTAGCAAAGTATCCAATCTGAACGGAGTTCCAACAAAAGGGTTCGTTTAACACGTACAAGGTTTCCACACCGCTAGCACCAACGAACGCCAAAGACGCCATCGCGAATGTAGCGATAGAAATCAGATAGCAGTCCCGAGGATTACCGTTCTTGGTTGAGAAGTAGAAGTGGAACACCCTGTAGAATGCTTTTCCCAAGGATGGGGATTTGCTGTAGGGACCAGATTTCCTCGTTTCCGGTAAAAGAAACACGGTGACCAATCCTGCGGAGATATTCATTACCAAAGCGGGAATGTTCGGTACGGTGTAACCCCATTCTTTAATCATGAATCCCAAGGTTAAGTTGGAAATTCCCAGAGCAATGCCTAGCATGCTCTCCATGATTGTGATCTGCAAAGAGCGCTTTTTCCCGCGAGCAGTAATGTCGGATGTGTACGCGAAGGACGCTAAGAGCGTCGCCACGAAGCTTCCAGTGCATCCTTCGATACCATGTACTATCAACAAACAATACAACGGTAGTCCCCAGTAGCTTACCGCGCAGTATGTTGCGGATCGAATAGCGGCACCAACAGCCGGTAAAAGGAGAAGAACTTTACGGCCGATCCTATCGGATAAGGATCCTAACAAAATCGTGGCGAACACCGAGGGGATTCCCCCAACCAGGCTAAGGTAGAGCTGCCAAGACGAGGCCATGTTCTGCGCACGGGCGACAATCTGGGCACCGCTGTCGTTTCCGATGGTGGCGACACAGTGACTATTTTTGACTGTCCCGTTCAGGGTGACGTTTCCCTCTCTCAGAAGATTGGATTCCAGTCTTGCGTAAACAAACTGAACACTCATCATGAAATTGAGCACATAACCAATGAAATAGCTGATGACAACCAGCTCCAGGAAGTGCACCCTCCAGCCAAGATGAGGACGGTTTTCCTGCGGCTCGGACGGTCCACACGGGACTTCCACAGGCTTCTCCATCCTTCTCTTTACAGCTTGGCGTTAAACCCCAAGCACTCACTCTCTTTACAGCTTGAGTGAAGGTCCCTTTGTTTATGACGACGTGAGGGTCAATGGTGCCTGTCAAGTTATTGCCAGATCACTGCAGACAAGAGAGCCGTTCACCTTTCTGAAAAGTACATATGCATTAAAATGAACACGAAAATACTACAAAATCTGATCTTGAAATTCCCCCGGGCTTTGCCCCATTTCCTCACATCACGATGATGGCTACCGTCGTATAAGTGAAACTTTCTTAATGCGCCGTAAAATTCCAAAAAACTAAATTCATAAATACTACAAAATTATTAACACGTTAAACATGAGATATGTTTAAATAGTAATGTGGTGGATATTTTCATTTAACACAGTGAGTCCAGTAAGCATGCCACTGTGTTGATATTTGGTGTAAAAATCCGTTAAATTGGTAATAGTGCTTGCTTTTATAAACACGTGACGTGTTTATACAGTAAACATGTTACACTGACTATGTAAACACGTTACATGTTTACGTAATGGAGAAACGACGAGGAAAAAGAATTACATATGTTTGTAAAACTGTAACAACTATCGACTCTTTTTCAAGAACCGTGCCGTTGTTTCTTCAAACAAATATTTAAAAAAAATATTATATCACAATTAGTGTCAACAAATGCATTTTCTTGCCGGCTGTGGCGAATATATTAGCATAGTTAAACATAATACGTAGCATGGTTGATCTTTCGTGACAGTGTTACATGAAGTTTTCGTGCAACAGCATTACAGCTGTTGTGTGCACAACTGCCGTCAGCTTATAAATTTAGCTTGCCACTGTTTACATATGCTGAGTTCAGGGCCTGCTGTCTGCCTCTGCCTTAGAATGTTTCAGAATACGCTCAGTTCGGGGCCTGTTTGTTTACAACAAGTGTTCAACAATTTTCTTATTCTAGACAATTCCACCAGTCTATATAAGACCTATGAAAGCAGGTCAATGGAGGAGAAATGGGAGAATTATTGAGAGTTTTGGACGCTTTCGCTGTGTGTTAGTTTAGTAGGCCTTTTTTGCTGAATTTTGGTGTCTTTATAGCCTCTGGCTTTGTTATATCATATCTCCACCGAGCACTTGTTCAGTCTGAACTTGTATATTTAATTTGTGGTCTTGCGTACACAGTGCTTATTAGTACACGGACCCTGTCTGTGGAATTTTGTGTATATTTCGTCATACACTCAGTTATACTGTGGATTTTTCCTCTTATTTGTGCATTTATGCCTTTATGGTTTTCAGCATTGTAGAATATATGCGTCCGTTTGGACTTGAGATACTTGTTTAATTGTTATTTGACATGGAACTCATTCACGGACTACGAATTTGAACTTTGATATGGAATTCATGCCTGGAATATTCATTGTCAGCCCGGCATCATTGAAAACTGATGACCGCTTCTCTCTTGTGTGTTACCGGCTTTATTTCTTATTTGTATAATTTCTTACATACCTTTCTCTTCGGGAGTTAGTGTTAAACGTTGTTTTGGAAATGGATCTTGCGATTATCGACTTGGAACGCCCTTTACGGACTACGAATGGTATACAAATGTCGGACTTGACGCTTATATTGACACCGTTGTGCATGTAAGTACTTTAGTATTTGTATAATAGATACGCTATCCTTTCTTGTTAAACTTAAGTACTTTTGTATTTGTATAAGTCTTGTTATCTGTTCTTGTTAAACCTAATGAATTGTTGTAAAATAAAATCTGCTGGTTTTGGTTACTTTTTTGTGCGGGTAATCTGTCGTGTATTTCGAACAAGTCATCTCTTTATAATACAGACATTTTGGGTCGTAACACAGCGTTTAGCCAGTGGAAGTCCATTCAGTTGCACTCTATATAGGTTACAGCATGAGCATACGCTGGATGTGTAAGATTATGTAATAGAACAAATCCCGTCCTCGGTGCATTGCTTAATAATATGAATGACATCCGGCACACAGTAAAGTACAGCACATCGTCAGCTGATGTTTTTATTGGTCATAATTCTGCAAAGAACTTTAATAACTTGACGTTACGACTTATACTCTTACCTTGTATCCATACACGCTCCAAAATTGGTAGACAACCCTGATAGCAAAGCAATTCACTGAAACAACAAAAGTTGGCGTACTGCCGTAAGTAATGAGGAAATATGTTGTAAATTTGTTTCATAAAGTGACAGCCACGGTTTCGTAATTGTTTTTTTTTTTTTGTTTTTTTTTTTGTCACTCTGGTTCTGTGTGAGTTTCAATTGTGGTCGGTTAGACAGAGGATTGACGTCACAACAAACGTTTAAAGTAGTCTAAAAGGAAAAATCTGAACGATCTTCCCGGATAGTTTAGTGGGCTATCGTTTTAGAATGTTTTAGAGACTTGTGTTCGTGGGTTCGAATCCAACTCTGCTTTACACCAAACGAAAGCGCACTGACATAGTATAAATCATCACCCTTCACCACCCAAACCACTAACTCCCAAGTGTGGATTTTTGAAAAATAATCAACTGCTCAGACAATAGCACAACGTCACAGCAAACCTTTTTGTATAGGAAATCGTCATATAACACACAGAGTCTAATTCGCATGACCCTTTGGTATAGTTGCTATTCAAGCAAGGATAATTTACGATGTCAAAATTGAAAGTATCGCCTCTGCCTTAAAGTCTGCGAGACAGGAAACCGTTTTGGTCTTAGTACAAATACGGGCCCAGATAAGATGAGCCGTCCAGAGAGTCCACAGAAACAAATTAACTAACCTGATTTCGGTTACATCATCGTTTTGAACAGCCAAGTGGCACTGGTAAAAAGCTCTGAAATTATTCAACTCTTCCACTGTACTGCAGAAGCCTATACGCGAGGTATTCTCTAAATAGATAACCTGGAACGTATGTGTAGTGAACAAACGTGATCGAGCATTGTGGATCTGCGCATTATTACCATAGAGAGTAGAATATTCAGAGACACGGTCGTCTGATCATTTGAACGAGAAAGGTGAACTTCATCACGACTATGTGTACCGGTCCAGAAACTCTTTGTAACAGCCCGCTAGCGCTGCGTAGTGACCCAGAAGCCTCTCACCAATGCGGTTGCTATGAGTCCAAGACCAGCTCATGCTGGCCTCCTCTCCGGCCGTACGATTTAAGTGAAATATTCTTGAGTACGGCGTAAAAACACCAAGCAAATCAAATCTATGTAAGAGACTATAGCATGGAGGTGAAAACTAGAGCAACCACGACAGTGTGATAGTCGCCAAATGTTCGGTCACACATAACCGGTAAAATCCGGACCCTTGTCAATTCACTTCGGTTCAGGCTTAATTCTAACAGTTATTGTAAATGTCTAAAAATCAGTTTAAAAAATTGGTTTAAGCAGAACGAGGCTACAAAAATGCAGTGAATGTGTTGGAAATGTATTTGACGTCACCAGTCCATAATTTATTAGTTTACGCACTGGTGAGGTCATTCTATATCAGGGTTACTGGGTTTGTTTTATCTCAGTTTGCATGAATCTAGGGGGACATGACAATTAATCGCCCCACATTTACATGGGTGCACTATATTCTGAGAGACCGCCTCATTGGTCTAATGATTAGAGGTTAGTGCAGGAAAAGAGGACTGATTGGTCCGGTGTGAGTATAATGTGATTGAATGGGGTGTCATGTCTGGTGTCTTTGGCATGATACCTCAGTGGCAGCATCACATTGGCGGCATGAACTTGCCCTGCCACAGGAAGAGACATTATATTTACACACATCTAATGACTGAAATATTGGCAAGTCCGACGTTAAACCCCAAGCATGCATTCATTCATTTTTATATACTGAGAATAATCCCTACAAATTCATGCTGAGATGCCTACGAAAAACGGATATATATGTATTGGTTGGTTAATTGTTTGTCTTTGTTATGGAGACTGTGAAACACAACGAAATTTGGTGTCATCGACAAAAACCAGTGCACATACACTACTCTCGGGTAGAACTGCGGATGGTCTTGGGTTTCCCCCGGGCTACACCCGGTTCCCTTCTACCACTGAATAATATTCACGGCGTATTTAAGAATATTTCACATACACAGTCGTGGCCAGCAGCTTAGTGGGAGAAAAAAGGACAGATCCCCGGGAAAACCCACAACCATTCGCAGGTTACTGGCAGACCTAGATTGTATTGAAGTGCATTGTAGCCTACTTCTTGCGTACAACAGTGCAAGTAGGGGTATAATGTCAAGGAAATTTGACCCTTTCTCCCAACTCGTTAATAACGATCAAACTTCCTGATATAGGCATAATCAACTCTGTGTTGTACATAAAATGAGTCAAGTACCAATACCCATGCGCAGATTTAAATGAAAAACTATAACGCAATGAATTAAACATTGTGTGGTTAGCATACAACGTCTAACTCACTGATTTAAAAGAAAAAAAAGCAGCAACCTTCGGATGGTCGTGCGTTTCCCTCGGGCTCTGCCCGGTGTTCTCCCACCATACGGCCGCCGTTATATAAATGAAATATTCGTGATTACGGTGCAAAACACCTATCAAATAAATAAAAGAAAGGAATAAATAAATGAACGGTTTTCGCTTGACGCCACTTTCGCAATATCGCAGCCAAACGGTGCATAGCGAGAGCATGTTTCTGCCAGGAGGCAAAAAGAAAGAGATTTCGCTTATAGATAGCACTGATGTCTAATTCGGTCACAGGTTCGAATCCAGCTTTCGCTGACTTGACATCCGCCTTAAGTCAATAGGTTTGTCAGGTATCTTGAGAACGGCTGCAGATAGCTCCATAAACCTGGTCGCACTTCTAAGTGAAAGCCCTTGAATTCGGCGTCAAACACAAATTAACTAAATAAGCGAATTAATCTACCATCAACGCAGTACTCTGCACATAAGTGTCTACATACATGTACATTAAAAGGAGGAATAAATCTGTTATCCACATCGCACTATGCACGTACATGTAAGTACATCTACATGCACCTAGCTAGCGGGATGTATGTAGTAGCGAGCATATGGGTTCTAACGACAGCTCATCGTATCACTCGCTCAGCGAGGGCCTTTACTTTGTTTTAATGTGTTTAAATATTAAATGTGATGACATCACAAAACCTTGAGTAATTCCATATCAATAACGTCTAATACACTCCAGTTAACATCAATATATTCTTGTACCTTGTTCTGCTGAAAACATGGTGCTTAAGTTACGACTTAAGCATTTACATGAACAGTTAGAATAAAACCCTGACTGAGGCAGGTCTACATTAACAAGGGTCCGAAAATCACATATGTGTGACCGTTGCAACTATCACACTGTCGTCACTGCTCCAGCTTTACTATCTAAAATCGTTTATATTAAATTTATTTATTCCATTCCCGTATACCTACTTAAGAATATTTCACTTATACGACGGCAGCCAGCATTATGGTGGGAGGAAACCGGGCATAACTCGTGAGAAACCTACGACCATCAGCATGTTGCAAGCAGACCTTCCCAGGTACGGCTGGGGTGGAAGCCAGCTTGAGCTGTTTTATGTTATACCCGTACCTTATACCGACGTAACACTTATATACCAGTCAGATGGACGCTAATTTCGAGCCCATCTGTTGATGTATTATATTGCATATGTTATATTACTTATGTCGTAGCATGTACACATGTTGTTGGGAGATAACTTTTATGTTTCTACGAACATAAATTGTAAATAATAATAAAAGATTCTATTCCTTGACTGATCGGAAACCCTGTGTTGTTTAGCATTTCAGACCATTGTGAGAACCAACGAAGAACTAAAGAAAAGAATAGCTTCATAACAGATGTACAGGCGTTTACAGAAAACGTCATAGTCCTGTTACCGGTAGAGCCATGCACCAGTATTATATATACATACCTTTGTCATTACACACGCAGGTTACCCGCGAATAGTGTTTACAGGCCAGATATGCTAACACCACGACCAGATATATATGTGTCAGCCAGTCACATGGTCTTGAGCGCCACGTGCAACTTAACATCACATGGTATCAGCAAACGCCCTTGTTGAATTTCAAGTCACGCGATGTACAGGTTAAACCGCGTTCACACCGCCTGTTACGTTAAAGTTAATAGACATATAAGCCTGTGTCATCAAAATTAATCAAACAATTATTTAGAGAAACACATTGTGTATCACAGAAAATAAATTATTTACAAAGAATTTTTTTCACATGGATAACTATGTTTTCACAGACAGAAATGTTTCTACCGCGGAGAAAACAATTTAGTAAAAAAATTATGACCTTGTAAGAAATAGTTATTTTGGTGGCAAAAATAATTATTTTCTATTCAAAAGAATATTCTTTGAACCTTTCAATCACAAACTTTACTAAAATAGTGTGTGATACATATAACACATCATTTGAATAGCATCATATAAAGTTGGTCCTACTATTTAAGCACTTACATGTTACATACAGTTAGAACAAAACCCCAACTGAGATAAATGGATAAGAAAACAGATTTAATCCGTTATTTTACTCTCACCAGGACAGAAACATTCGAATCTTTTCTTTAGTAACAGACCGAAGGCTACTCACATCTACACGAAGTCAGGAGACCCCGGATCAAGTCTGGGTCGGGGCAAAGACGTTAAAAATGCTACTTGCGGCTTCCTCGCTTGGCACTCAGGATTGGGAGGATAGAGCAAGGTAACTAGACTGGTGTGTCAGTACAATGTGACTGGGTGAGGTGTCATGTCTGGTGTTGCTACTTCAATGGTAGCAAGACTTTGTTGGCATGGGCTTACCCTACCACAAGAAGACAGAGCATATATGCACACATCTACTGGCTCCTCGTCGTCATTTGACTGAAAATTAATAGATACTTCGTAAAATCCCAAGCATAAATTTTAATTATTTATTTATTTGATTGGTGTTTTACGCGGAACTCAAGAATATTTCACTTATACGACTGCGGCCAGCATTATGGGCACAGCCAGGGGGAAACCCACGACCATCGGCAGGTTGCTGGAAGCCAGCATGAGCCAAGCATAAATACATACATCCATACATACATTTTCGGGTTCTGCCCGTTTTCCTCCTACCATAATGCTGCCCGCCGTCATGTCACTACTGTGGATGGTCATGTGTTTCTTTCGGGTTCTACCCGTTTTCCTCCTACCATAATGCTGGCCGCCGTCATGTCACTACTGTGGATGGTCGTGTGTTTCTTTCGGGTTCTGCCCGTTTTCCTCCTACCATAATGCTGCCCACCGTCATGTCGCTACTGTGGATGGTCGTGTGTTTCCTCCGAGTTCTACCCGTTTTCTTCCTACCATAATGCTGCTCAGCGTCATGTCGCTCCTGTGGTTGGCCCTGTGCTTCCTCCGGGTTCTGCCCGTTTTCCTCCCACCATAATACTGCCCACCGTCATGTTGGAAATTTGCACCTGTGCATGACGACGATCAGTGGCCAATCCCACAAAACCATAATCAAAATATAAAGCTTTTTCACAAAGCTGGTCTTCCAGCAACCTGCGGATGGTCGTGGGTTTCCCCGGGGTCTGCCCGGTTTCCTCACATCATAATACTGGCTACCGTCGTATAAGTGAAATATTTTTGAGTACGGCGTAAAACACCAATCAAATAAAACAAATTCTTCACAAAGCTTAGTTTTTGGTACAGGAAGTTGAAATTTGGACACATTTGTTCTAAGATAACACCGGCCCGGATAGCACAGTTGGTAGAGCGTCCGCTTCGGGGACCGGTAGATCAGCATGAAAGGGATAGTGCAACGACTGGTTGACCCGTATCAGTATAATGGCTCGGGCAGGGCGGCTTACGTTCCTTCGGTAAGTCGTCTCAGTGAAGCAGCACTAAATAAAAGAGCGGTGGAAATCCGTCCTGCAACAAGGAGGCACATTACACGTACATGCACCCTAAAGATTCCTTCGCCGTCAAATGATTGAAAAATTGTTGAGTACGACGTTAAACCCCAAGCACTCACTCACTCACTCTAAGATAACACTTAGATGAGGTGGACAAAACTTCTAAAGCAGAAGAAATAAACTTTAAGATCGTATTTTAAATAAGCTCTTGGAAGTAGATGAGAAAATCCCCTGTTGCTCAGATCGATTGCCAATCTGCTCACAGTGACAGATCGTCTCCGAAATGACGCATGGGGTTCCCCGGTGTGCGGTTGAAATTGCTATCTAACATGTGCCTCTTTCCCAGCGTAATTGTTCGATATGCTGTTAGTATGACAATATACATGTATAAATAAATATAAAAAATTTCTTGTGTGGTTCAAATTAATCCCCCCTCAATTACCTCTCTTTGTTAAGTACTAAAACTATTTACGCAATTAAAGGAATCGAAATTGTTATTTTATTCGACACAACAGTTTCAAGGTAAACATGTTACTACTGGACCAACGCGGACATTACCTTAAAAGCCATGGAATTTTATGATGAATGTAGAATTCCTCTGAAATTCCCAACTTTTTTTTTCGATGTATAAAAAATTGATTGAGTGAACCAACATGATATTTCTTTATAGCTTACTATTCCCTAACTAGACACCCACTATGTAGAGATGATTTTGGTTCACGTAATCATATTTTTATAATGAAGGGAATTCATTATTGAAAGGAAAACGCATTAAAATAGCAAAATTTGCTTTTGACCCTACTTTAGTCCTTTGATAACACATAAAGTGTAATTCGCTTCACTCCAATACGTCAGTAATAATTGTACTTCATGTTCAAGTAAGTCTTATTTGTTTTTCTGCATGAATTTTTTTTTTATATCCCACTGCTGCACCGAAGTGGGACGATTTCCTATCTAGATGCAAAGGGTCCTTTTGACTTAACTTCAGCCCTTGTATTATAAGAGACAAGAAAACCAGGGAAACCGAGGTAAACTTGGCAAGTTACTCCTCCCAGCCACTTTTGACACACGTATATAGGCACAACCTATTTTTGGAAGAAAAGTGATCTTTTGCATTTATGCATAAACTAGGATTATTCTTGTGGGCTAACGGTCCCCGTTAAATTATTTTCATGTAATTGTGATGACAATTTTAGCCATTGTTTTATCTACATGTAATACTAGTGCTAAAGGGTTGCTTTTTTTAAAGCATTTGCTAGAAGAATGGGCCTCTCTGGTCATACGCAGGAAAGTGAAATGTTCTTCGTAAAATACGAATGAAATACATAAATAAGTGCTAAAGCAGCCATGCCGGGGTTCAAACCGGTATCTCCAGCATATGTGGCGTTGCTTCCGTTGAATTAAATGTGCCTTTATGCATCGTGATATAAACAACTAAATTAGAAAGCGTACATGCTTTCTGCGCATGTATACATTCTTTGCATACCATATAACATGTACATGTAAATGTGCTAAATGTAGCAAATCGACCTTTAGGCAAATTTTTACGTCCTGTGTTGTTTTTCAGCATTACATACAGTAGGCCTACTTATATGGCCCTTTTTACACAGCGATTTTCTACATTACATATAGTACATACAAAGCCCTTTTTACACAACAATTTTAAGCTTTACAAACAGTGCGTATCTCGCTCTTTTTACACAGCGATTTTCATCATTACATATTGTACTTATATAGCTCTTTTTACACAGCGATTTTAAGCTTTGCACACTGTACGTATATAGCTCTTTTTCCAGTGATTTTCCTCATTGCACAGAGTACATATATAGCCCTTTTACACAGCGATTATCAACTTTACAGAATGTACGTATATAGCTCTTTTTACATAGCGATTTTTAACATTACGTACACTTTATACATACCTCTTTTTACACAGCGATTTTTAGCATTACGTACAGTACATATATAACTCCTTTCACACAGCCATTTTCAGCATTACATACAGTACATATATAGCCCTTTTTACACAGCGATTTTCAGCTTTACAGACTGTAAAGCTCTTTTTACACAGCGATTTTCATCATTGCATACATACATTCATACATACATGTATATCGCTCTTTTTACGGTGATTTGCAGCATTACAAAAAGCACTTATATAGCTCTTTTTACACAGCGATTTACATTATTATATACAATATTTATATGGCCATTTTATCACCACGACGTTTCGTTATTACATACAGTACATATATAACCCTTTTTACATAGCGATTTTTAGCCTTACATGCATGCATATATGGCCCTTTTTACAAAGCGATTTTAATTATTACATATTACATACAGTACATATATAGCCCTTTTTACATAGCGATTTTCAGCCTTACATGCATGTATATATGGCCCGTTTTACACAGCGATTTTCATTCTTACATACACTACAAATATAGGCCTTTTTACGCAGCGATTTTCAGCGTGGCATGCACACATATATAGCCCTTTTTACACAGTGATTTTCATCATGACAAACAATACATATATAGCCCTTTTTACTTAGCGAGTTTCAGCAGTACACCCACACACATATAACCCTTTTACACTGCATCACATACAGCAATACACAACCCTTTTTCACTCAGCGGTTTCCAGCTTTTTAAGTGTGATATTCATATCAACCTAACATGGCAGCCTTGTCGTTTTGGCTGCAGATGTTTTCCAGTTTTAAAAACTGCAAAAACGTGCTTTTTTGGTATGTCCTACTTCTGGTTATGTAAAATTTGTCACCTTGTCTTGAGTTGATGTTAATGTAGCTTTATTTGTTAAGGAAAAGTACCGAGTTCCGGTTTGGAGGATGGCTCTCCCTGTTTTGTATAGTTTGTTTATTTTGAGTCCAAAACTGCATCAGCTAGCCTATTTCTCACAGTGAAATTTTAAAGAGTGTAGAAATTATTGGCAGAGAACGAGTTTGATTTTGTAGTTATTTCAACGTATGCGGTCGCTGTGAGTTCAAGCCCAGCTCATGCTCTCTTACTCTCCGGCCGTAAGTGTCAAGGCCTGCCAGCAACCTGCAGATGGTCGTAGGCTTTCCCTTTGCTCTGCCGTGTTTCCTCCCACCATAATGCTGGCCGCCGTCGTATAAGTGAAATATTCTTGAGTACGGCGTAAAACACCAATCAAATAAATAAATAAATAAATAAATCAAATTTCAACGTACTTTTTGCGTCCTCGAATTTATCTCTAGTTTGTTCGTTTGTATGTAGGGTTACAATTCAGGAGGTTTGTCTGATATGTTACCTGATGAAATGCGACAGTTTTCTCAGGGTGGTTAATTGTTTGCCTTTGTTATGGAGACTGTGAAAGAAAACGAAATTGGGTTTCTTCGACAAAAACCACCGCATCTATGACACAGAGTTGTTGGACGCCTATTGATTTTGAACGGACGTTTGTTTTAAAGGTAACAGCACATAAACCTACACATCTTTGAAAAACTCAGGACTGAAACTGAAAGTAAATCCAAGCGTCATTTTCAGCGTTCCACTCATTCTGCCAGAGGTTATTCGGATGTGATTTACTATTCATATTCAGAGCTTTGAGCATCCGTGTTTCTCGCACGGACCGGGAGGTGATAAATATCATGGAGGCGAATGGATAAAATGCCGATTTTTAACGATTTCTAAATTTTAAGTTGTACAGGACAGTGAATATGTCATATTTGAAGGTTAGGCACATTCTGACTACTATCCCAGAAAAATTCTTATCTAAAAGCTTTATGTTTCATTATTCATGCTAAAATCTTATTTCAAACCCAATCTCGCCTGGGGTGTATTCGGTTTGTTTTTACCTTCAGTACTTTAGTCACGTGACTAAGAGCGTGCTTATGCTTGGTTCAAAGCAGCTATGACATCACTATAACATTGATCACGTCTATTGGTTCAAGCCCCAAATAGGATTCTTCGTACCCTCTTTTCCAACATGAATCGAGGCACAAGCAAAACTGATCTCATTTCCTTGGAATTACAGCGAGGTCATCAGTAACTCCAGTCCCAGAAACGATTTGCCAAGAGAAATATTGAACTGTACGAAGGATGGCACGGAAATATCAACACATACCGCCAAGAAACCTGATCAAAGTTGTCTCCCTTTACCCACACGCCAATAACGGTTTTTGTGATCCTCTCTTGTTCGACGTTTGTCTGTCTGTGGTTGGTTGTGGGGAGGGGGTGCTATACACATTCTTATTTGTTCAGGTAGGAAGAGTAAATTTCAATCATATCTTTACTTTGACATCTGAATGTTAATTACCAACCTTTTAGGCGTTTAATTAGTTGACATTTAATGTTGTTTGCAGTAAAGTATGTAAATGTGCAGTTTAACGCATGGTTACGGGTTCGCATCTTGTCGCGATCCAGTTTTTGGTAGAAGTTGGGTACGATGTGGTGACGAAAGGCACATTGACTAGTTCTTGATTGGTGACGTATAATAAATTGGTATTAATTTCACCGCTTTATTTTTACCTAATTCTGCTCAAGCCATGGTGCTAAGTGGCGGATCAGTTGCTAGTATTTAAGCGTTTACACGAACAGTTTCAATAAAACTCTAACCAAGTTAAAATGACAAAAGGTCTTATTTCACCGGTTACATGTGACAATTTACCAACTATCATGCTGTCGTCACTGCTTTGGTTTTAAGATCTGTTCACATTGTGCGATTTGTCGCATTCACGAATTCAACGAGTTGAACGAAAAACAGGACAAGCGTTCTTCGATTTAATTTGTAGAATTCGACAAATCGCACAGTTTACACATCGGCGACTTGTAAAATAACATGTCCTATTTTCGTTCATCAATAGACGAATTCAACATCAGTCAATACAACAGACTGAACTGCGTGAACGAGGCTTGGCTCAGGGTGGTCAACACTTTTGTATTTGACAATTTTCTATTTGTTGCGGATTATTACCAGGGAGCATGCAAATTAACTCGAATATATCCGTGAATTAGGGAGAGTAGGGAGAGTTATTTCATTTTGTTTACAAGGCGGAAGGATGGTGTGGGTGTTGTATGTAGCTGCAAGATTAAAATACTGCCACGTTTTCTTCTTGTCCTAAATTGTAAATATTCTACAAAATACTGGCAAATCTTCCCTGCTTCTGATGATATTCCCGTTTTGCACACACTTTGTGATCGTCGATTATTTTAACGTGCCGAAGACCAGAGAGCTCCCTCTGGTTGAGTCACGCCAGTGCTGTAGGGTATGTACAGTGAGCCCCACTGCACGTGACTGCTCTCGACCAATGGCTAGCCTAGAGTCTACTGTGTGTAGAAATAAAAGACTTTAATCTTTCTGTGACGACATGGCGTTACAATAGTTCTTACCGAGCAGGACTTGTATATATTGTAGTCACGAGAAGTTGTTATGCGACACCCGGCTTGTGGCATATACATGTGAATAACCATCGATCGTTGTGAGTATAACCATGTCAACAAAAACAACATTCCATTTCACAAACGGCCTGGCTCATTCCATTTACGTCCACGGGAGGAATTTAAAAGGTGATTCTTTTGTCGCCTTCTTTATATATATGCAATACCAAAACGGCCAAGGGTTATAGAATCATAAGTCTGATCTTTGGCTTCCCCTCAGCACGTACGTGGAAAGGTTTGGGAGCAGCCTGCGGATGATCGTGGGTTTCTTCAGGGCTTTGCTCAACGACCGTATAATGTATAAATATAAGCGTCAAGTCCGACATTCCTATACCATTCGTGGTCCGTAAAGGGCGTTCCAAGTCGATAATCGCAAGATCCATTTCCAAAACAACGTTTAACACTAACTCCCAAAAGACAAAGGTATGTAAGAAATTATACAAATAAGAAATAAAGCCGGTAACACACAAGAGAGAAGCGGTCATCAGTTTACAGTGATGCCGGGCAGACAATGAATATTCCTGGCATGGACCACCGTTGTATAAATGAAATATTCTACAGTATAATTACAATAAATAATAAATAATAATAAAAAACATAAAAATAATAAATGATTGGTAATCGGAACTGATGTCTAGCAATATACTGATGGTTAGCGCTTTGGCGCAGAAGAATGACCCTGTAGCCTCTCATCGGTGTGGTTGATGTCAGTTCGTCCTCCCGGCTTTCTCTCCGTTCATATGTGGGAAAGTCTGTCAGCAATGGTGGGCTCTTAGGATGGTCGTAAGTTTGCCATGAACACTGCCCGCATTCTTCCCACCATAATGCTGGCCGCCGTCATATAAGTGACGTATTCGGAAGCAGGCTTGCGGCCTAAAAACACCAATCAAATAAACGAATAAATCAATAAATATATCGGGTGAGCATGAAAAATGGACCGTACTTTGACACTCAATATCTCAGAAACTCTCTTACGTCAGCTTCTAAAAATTTACACACTGAAGTCACGATGTTCTAAGTGTGCAGATGAAATTTAAGATTTCTATTCATGGGACTAAAATCAAAATAGAATCAAAAATGCATGTTCCAGATATTTCAAAATGATGTTCTACCTTGTTTTACTTGAAAAGGTGATCAATTGGTCCTCCATCTTCTCGGTAGATGGCGCCCAAACGTTTCTTCCATGAACTGATTGAGTCCCAGATCTCCTAAAAAGTAGTTTTTTTTTTCAGCAGTCCTTGATGCGTGTCACACAGGTGCAGCACGCGATCTACTCATGACACCTGACAGGTGATGCAATGTATGTCACCCCAAAGTGCGTTTTTGAGGCTGTGTTTTCAATTTAACCCTGTGTACCGACTACTCAAATTATGACCTTGAAAATTGGTCAGTATGTTAACAAAATCATGTCATTTGAATGTCTAAAGTCTAAAGAGTAATGGAGAAATGCAGCATCAAATGACGGCTCATTTTTTATGCCCACCCGATATGTGACAACTGTCAGCTTTTGGCTATAATGGCACGAACGTTTTGCACGTGCAAAGAGTATAGCACATAAAGTTATGGCCTCAAAGGAATCATATTTAATTTGTAGTAAGTTTCAGCGAGTTAAATAGAAAAATATATGTAGGTCTACTCAATAAATACACACACCTATTACCTGCTTGCTGGCCTAATTAAATAAATAAATAAACAAACAACTAAATAATAAAACAAACAAACAAACAAACAAACAAACAAATAAATAAGGAAACAAATAAATAAGTAAGGCCCTTTAAATGTGAAATCTCCTCTTCGCACTAGGAAACAGCAACATTACCATGCTGATACAGAAGATGAAGCTTTGTTATACCGAACTGCACACATATCAGGATAACGTATTTACACGGCCATGTGCGAGATAGTTTTATTATCTGGTCCACGTAAGATGCGGGTCAGACTTGCGGCGTTGTTACCCACAGGATTGCCGTACCCCGGGGCCACATGGCGGGGAGAATAAGGCAAATTCATGATCGATGAGAAATCAAAATATAATTATATCCTAAGTGAATGGCATTTCGACGAGCATGTGCCCAGTGCAGACACATATACGGCAAGGCTTATTTCGTTAAAATCACTGTTTGAATTCATCACTCTGTCATCTATGCAGGAGGATAGCGGTATTTCTGTGCGCACATGGCTAAGATCACGATTGTTTCGTGTAGATAATGTCATCTGTAGAACACGATATCGCCACTTACAGATTACTGCGATCTATTGTTTTTTTTTCTTTTTATTGCACATTATTTGCGAAATATATAGACAATGCCATTGTGTCATGTTATAGCCATGTCGATTTCGGTTGATAAGCGTCGCAAAGTACATGTGTAGTACTGTGACAACTCCAATAAATGACGCAAGGCTATACACGGTGTAATATTTCAGTTTTATCCAAAGCATTTTCCATAGTTACATTAGTAATGACCACGTGTGATTTGTAACCAGCCCTGGGCTATCTTAAGTCGATAGCACTATCATTAGTCGATATCTCAGGGAAGCCGATGGTATGTGGAAACCGATAGTGTATGGGAGCCGATGGCGCCCCTTCACCATTTATTTATTATTTATTATTTATATAATTTTTTTTTACGACGTAATCAAGAATATTTCACTTATACGACAGCGACCAGCGTTATAGTGGGAGGAAACCGGACAAAGCCCAGGGGAAATCCACGACAATCCGCAGGCTGCTGGCAGACCTGCCCACCCCTTCACCATTTGGCTATACTTCACGTTTACCCGTCGATTTTTTTTACGACGTAATCAAGAATATTTCACTTATACGACAGCGACCAGCGTTATAGTGGGAGGAAACCGGACAAAGCCCAGGGGAAATCCACGACAATCCTCAGGCTGCTGACAGACCTGCCCACCCCTTCACCATTTGGCTATACTTCACGTTTACCCGTCGAATTTTAAGATGGACGTATCACATGTAGCTCAGTCAGGTGAGATGTAGGCGTCTAGCTTAGAGAAGTAAACACGAAGGTGTATAGCTGAGGCAAGTAAACACGAAGGCGTGTAGCTGGGGCAAGAAAAAATGTGGGCCTATAGCTGAGATTAGTAAACATGTTAGTGCATAACTGAAAAAGTTAAATATGAACCCAAAGAACATTTAACATCGTTTAAACAGATATACATCAAATACGTTTTCATTTACAAGCACAAAATGACCGACGAGCGACCACAAGTAGTATCGACGCATGCGCAATTCATTAACACTGTCCAAAATCAAGAAAAGGAGCACTATCTTTTCGTATCTATAACTGATAAAATTCTTGATACGATTTGTTCAACAGGCAGCTCCACTCGGCAACGATGGTGTTTATTAGCAGTATTTCTGAGTGAATGAGTGATTATCGCCTAAGCTCACTTTATGGACGTATGCAGGTAATATTGTTGCGGACATTCATAAATTGTTGAGCATTTATATTATGGCGCTAAACAACAATCAAATGAATAAATAAATAAATATGTAAATGAACGGACTGTGTGTGATAATCACCCTCTGCACTTTCTGGACCATGCAGTTTAGTAAGAAAAGCCATTACAAGGTGCTATATTCCACTGCATGTTGGTCACTTATCACTAATTACGTCGTTTTATCGCTTTACAGCATTCAAGCGAAGTGCGACAGGCAAGAATCTGGGATCGACCTCACAAAGAAAGTTTTGACTTAAGTCAAAATTTGAAATATGATTTTAGAGCTTATTTTCAAGCCTTGTATATTAAAATTTTGATCACCTTATCCATGTTATGTTGAGACGAATGCGTGAAAAGTTCAGCTTCTAATACCGAAAGCTAAGCATTGTGAAAATATTTTCAAATTTGACTTAAGCCAGAAATGTCTTCGTGGAATCGACCCTGATCCTCACCATATTAAAAGTGAACTGTTCATGTTGTATTTCGTAACTCTCTAAATGAATGAATAATCGAATGAATGAATGGATGCTAAGATTTAACGTCAGACATCGTATTAGTGGATGAACGATCGAACGCAAATATGTATAAATATAGGGAAGGGTGGACGAATGACTATTGGGTTTAACGCCTCATTGGCATAAGAATGAATGAAAAACGAATGAACAAATGAATGATTACTATTGAAAAAAGAAAGGATAGAATATCAACGGCAATTTTATGATTATTTATTTATGTATTTATTTGACAGATGCTAAACATCATACTCAAGACCTGATTTTTATCGAGGTTTCAAAAAGGCAGCGTGTCAAAGTCTGTCGCAAAATGTTTTATTTCCGTCATCTTAGTTGTAGGGGACACGCTCATGTCAGCTAGGCATCTCATTTTCCTCAATTCGTTAGGCTTTTTTGGCTTTTTGGTTGGAGTTTTACGCCCTACTCACTTGTACCACTGCAATCAGCAGTATGGTAAGACTAAACGGGGAAAGTCTGTGACTATCCGCAGGTTACTGACATACTTTCCACGAACGACCGAATTAAGGGTAAGCGAACGTGAACTGGTCAGTCGACATGAATATAACGTTTTATCACATTTGCTGCGCACATACCATTCTACATATAACAATTAGCATATATCTCAATTGTATGTATTTTATTTTAAAAGCCAAACCATTGACTGATATCACAACTGTATATTTCGACAGTCATTTTCGTGTGTATTTAAACGTAAAACAGGTGAAAACAGGTGTAAGCGCACCAGAAAGTGACTTCTGTTAGCATGTATTACAACAAGAATTTGTTTATTCATAAAAATACGAACGGGTGGTTATGGATGCGTTTAATTCTTAAATATACATATATTATTGCGTGCTTGTGAATGCATGTAGATTCTTAAATATACGAATGGGTGGCTGTGAATGCGTGCAATTTTTTAAAAAAGTTTAACCAGCAATAAACGTCGAAACAATAAATGAAAGAGGTCTAATAAGTAGAGTTTTCCAGCTATATTCGTGTATTGCATTTGAGTTCTTTTCAAGGAATTGGTCATTTTAGCAAAGGTGGCTGAAGTTAAGGCTCCCGCCGACAACAGGGCCCTTGACCAATGAGCTCTGGCTCTTTGGGCTGCGCCCTTAATGTCTGGTGCTTTATTTGACGAAGGTAGTTGGTTTACTGCTGACACTCTAACCAATCTTTAAGTAGCCGGTGTTTGATATCTGTCTTCATGTATAGCAATCAGCAGACGGTTGTCGCCAGACAACATTTAAAGGTTGTTATAGACAAACACAGCCATCCATAAGTATGAAAGAAAGATCAAATAATGGTATCGATAAAAAAACACATATCTTGCAAGACATGTTGTCCATCGGAACAGCCTGTAGATAAATGGTCACTTCACTAGAAGGAAAATCGCTTTTGTTAAAAAACAACTTTATGCCCATTAAGTTAATCCAGTCGGAAATTCGGTTTACGATTGGCGTTTTTTCTTTTTTTTTTTTTTTTTTGAATTCTTTCCAAGCGAAGTAATATAATGATGATCATTGATTTTAAGTTTGTTCACATTAGCATATTCAAATCGCCTAGATTACCACTTGGCGTTCCTGTTGAGATAAATAATGCTTTCAGGATTTAGTACTCCCGCGCGATACAACCAATATTTCATTACGTCACAGTCAAATCTAATTTCGGCATTAAACGTAGCCACTTCTACGGTGTATGCAAACACCTTTGGGGAAAATTCCGGTGATCTCTTTAAATTAGGGCCTTTAAGCTCTTAATTGAATATCGATCTAAGAAGATGTAATCGATGAATCCGATCTAACTGCTAGCGTGTAACAAGGTTGCGATGAAAACCCCTGGCATAGCGAGCGCCCGAGGCCTTTGTGAAACGGAACAGTAGCAAGCTATCCTGCAAAAGGCCATCCTATATTTCACATTTATCCGCATCTGATTATGGCGGAACACGTACGACAGGTTTTGTTTATCTTTAGCTGGAAATGTGGCGATCATTATTGGCTTCTTTGTCCTTTTCTGAATATATAATGAAATCGTTTAGCAAATAATTGTCAAAGGATGACAAATATATGAGCATGAATTATTGAAAGGCTTTGAGTAAACAGTTGGCACTGCCAATTTTTGTATGGTAGAGGCATGAGACATGATTTTCAACACTGCCACGTCTGAGTTTTGAAAAGCTTTACTGAATTTTCGGAGGGTAGAGCCTGTAAACACAGATTTCCACTAAATAAAAAAATTTAAACGGCTATAATCGTAAAACCATAAAATCGTTTTAAGGCGGGAATAAGTCTCTTAGTTGACTTACCTCTTAGTTGTACACCTGTACCTTACTGAGCTTCATTCAGCTCCCCGTGAATAATGTGGTTATTCAGATAATTACGTTGTGTTCAAATGATGTTACTGTTTACAGCGGCTCCAGTTTGCTTTCCTTTACGGTTAATTCAGATACAAGAATGGTACGTGGAGAAGTTATATCTTAATATAATGTCCTCGTGGTTTGCAGTGATTGTTGTTGTCCTTGTGGCGTCAACGCACTTGTCGTTTCCGTTGTGGCGTCCAAACGGTTGTGTATGTCGTTGTGGCATATATGGGCCTGTCGGTGTTGTTGTGACGTCCATGCACTTGTCGTTGGCGTTGTGGCGCCCATGTAAATGTAGCTTTCTTGTGGTTTCCAAGCAGTTTTGCTCGACGTTGCGGCGTCCATATAGTTGTCGCTGGTATTGTGGCGTTCGCTATCATGTGACTGTCGTTGTGGCGTTCATATCTCTGCTGTTACTGTCGCGCTTTGCATCTATACAATTTTCACTGTTACAGTTGTCCATCCAGTTATAGTTGTGTGTGGCTTCCAAACAGTTGTTTTGTCCCTGTAACGTTCATGCAGTCGTCATTGTCGCTGTGGCGTCCCTGCAGTTGTCACTGTCGCTGTGGCGTCCATGCCGTTATCACTCTCGGTGTGGCGTCCATACCGATATCCTCGCCAATGTTGCGTCCATGCCGTTATCACTGTCGCTGTGATGTCCATATTATTATTACTGTCGGTGTGGCGTCCATGTCATTATCAGTTTTGGTGCGGCGTCCATATCGTTATTACTATCGTTGTTGAATCCTTGGCGTCATCCCTGTCGTTCTGGAGCCCTTCACGTTATCTTTGCCGGTGTGGCGTCCACACCGATATCACTGTCGGTGTGACGTCCATGTCGTTATCGCTGTCAGTTTGGCGCCCATGCTGTTATCGCTGTCTGTGTGGAGCCCATGCCACTTTCGCTGTCGGTGTGGCGTCCAAGCCGTTAGCACTGTCGTTATGGCGTCCATGTCGTTAGCACTTTCGCTGTGGCGTCCATACCGTTATCACTGTTGCTGTGTAATCCATGTTGTTATTTAAGTCACCGTGACGTCCATGTCGTCATCACTGTCGATGTAGCGTCCAAGCCGTTAGCATTGTCATTATGGCGTCCATGTCGTTAGCACTTTCGCTATAGCGTCCATACCGTTAGCACTGTGGCGTCCATATCATTATCACTGTTGCTGTGTAATCCATGTTGTTATTTAAGTCACCGTGACGTCCACGTCGTCATCGCTGTCGATGTAGCGTCCATGCTGTTAGCAATGTCGCGTACTGTCGTTATCACTGTTGCTGTGGAATCCATGTCGCTATTTCTGTCACCATGACGTCCATGTCGTTATCGCTGTCACTGTGGCGTCCATGTCGTTATCACTGTCGGTCGGATGTATTTCTCGTTGCCACTGTTGGTCGGAGGTCCATGTCGTCATCACTGTCAGTGTGGCGTCCACACCGTTATAACTGTCGTTGTGGCGTCCATGTTGTTACCACTGTCGGTGCGGCTTCCATGTTGTTATCACTGTCTGTGTGACGTCCACACCGATATCACTGTCAGTGTGACGTCCATGCCGCTGTCGCTGTCATTGTGACGTCCATGCCGCTGTCATTGTGGCTGTGGCATCCATGTTGTTATAACTGTGGCTATGACATCGATGCTGTTGTCAGTGTCGGAGTGACATCCATCGCTGTCATTGTGACGTCCATGTCGTTATTGCTGTCAGTGTGACGCCCATTCCGTTCTCACTGTCGTTGTGGCGTCTATGCTGTTAGCCCTGTCGTTGTGGCGTTCATACGGCCACCACTGTCGCGTCCTTGTCGTTATAACTGTTGCTGTGGAATCCATGTCCTTATCTCTGTCAATGTGGCGTCCATGTCGTTATCGTTGTCGACGTCCACACCGATATCAATCTCGCTGTGGCATCCACACCGATATCACTCTCGCTGTGACGTCCATGTCGTTATCATTGTCGGTGTGGCGTCCACACCGATATTATTGTTGCTGTGACGTCCATGTCATTTTCACTGTCAGTGTCGCGTCCATGTCGTTATCACTGTCAATGTGGCGTCCATACCGATATAATATCGCTGGGATGTCCAGGTCGTTATCCTGATGGTTGTGGAGTCCATGTCGTTGCCACTGTCGGTGTGGCGTCCATGTCGTTATCACTGTCGGTGTGACGTCCATGCTGTTAGCACCGTCGCTCTGGTGCCCATGTCGGTATCAGTGTCGCTGTGGTGTCCATGTCCCCATCAGTGTCGCTGTGGCGTCCATACTATTGTATACTGGTCCTAATGTGAATATACTTAAGGTGCTGCCTAACTAAAGCACCACATTGAATACACTACACAGGTATCAGGGGCCAAATTAACATATAATCGAAAATTATCAATATCAAAAAATCATTTATCGATACTGATTTTGATTAGATGTTAATTTGCCACCCTCACCTCTCCACAGATATGAAACGAGATGACAGCACAGTATTTTGAGCAATTCTAGACGTGTAGCAATTAGCAATTCATGCAATGCTGCTACATATTGTGCTAGTTGCATTTTTCAAGAATTTATATGAACAGCTAGAATAAAACGCCAACTGAGATAAACAGACAAAAGGCCGGATTTCATTGGTAGCGCATGACCTTTTGCCAACTTTTATATTGTTAATTCTGCTCTGGATTTTTTCTGTATGCTGTAATATTTTACTCCCAACTGTCACCGAGAACAGACACCGCCCGAATGTCGGAAGGCCTACCAACATCATGCTGATGGTCGTGGGTTTCCTCCGGGCTCTGTCCGGTTTCCTTCCATCATAATACTGACCGTCGTAATATAAGTGAAATATTGTTGAGTACGGCGTAACACAATAATCAAATAAATAATCAACAACTGACACCGCATCGATATTTCAGCTCCTGCGGACCTCCGATTTTTAACTCGATTCATTGCTTTCTTATGACCATACGGAAGAGATGTTCACGATCAGTTTTATGGTTGGAGAAAAACGGGGATGTATGGGATAAAGCACGGACCTCAGGTACAGTCTATACACACTATACTCGTGGAAGACATGTGACCTTCAAGGAACGTTAGACTGTGGAAATGGACACACATGGTCACCCAGGCACCAAACGAAGAATGAGAGCAGACAAACGTACGGACCTCTGCGCACAGAAGTATCGATACTACAGGGTTCACCAGTTCTAGGTATGGCCGATGGAAGGCTGTAGACCATATGGTCGGTCAGACCCGGTCAATAATCAGTTGTGATGACAGCTGGCGTGAGGCAATTGGCGTGAGGATCGTCCTGATGATGGCATATCTCCTTAGTGTAAACGTTGTTAGACAATCTCAGTCGTCCCGTTCTCGAATGACCAGGTTTATGGCCGGTCTGTCTAGTGTTGTCTTTCTGCCCAGACTAGAAGCTCATCACCAATGCGATCGCGTCCCAACAACCAGTTCTTAGTAGAACTATAATGTTAGTGTTTAGTGACGTTCACAAAATTGCAATTAACATTACTGCAGTTTTTTGCACCTAATTCTGTTTAAAATGTAATGGTGTAAATTGTAAAGCTTTAAGCATTTAAATGCACATGAACGCTTAGAATAAAACCCTGTAGCGCGCTAGCGCAGCGTAATGACCCAGGGGCCTCTCACCAATGCAGTCGCTGTGAGTTCAAGTCCAGCTCATGCTGGCTTCCTCTTCAGCCGTACGTGGGAAGGTGTGGCAACAACCTGAGGATGGTCGTGGGTTTCCGCCGGGCTCTGCCCGGTTTCCTCCCACCATAATGCCGTGGTATAAGTGAAATATTCTTGAGTACGGCGTAAAACACCAATTAAATAAATAAATAAATAAATAGAATAAACCCCTGAGGTAAATTGACAAGTGGCCGAATCGAGCCGGTTACGTGTGAATATTTGCCAATTGTCACACTATCATCGATGCCGTTGTTTTACTCTCTGTGTTCCAGTGGTTAAAGTATATTGCTGTAACTCAGTCCCCTAGCGTTTTAAGGCCGATAATCGTAAGTGTCTATACCTGACTCCAGAACCTAAGAGAGAAGCCATATATATACATATTATACACTCAAAAAATAATCTGTTAAATGTAACAGAAAGTCTGTTGTCTGTGTGATGCTAGAATATATTCGTTATTATTCGCAGATTATTCTGTTAAATATAAGACACGTATTTTAATAATTCAACATGAAGATTCTATTAGACTAAGGGGATATTATATTGACTGTGACGGAATATTTTATTATTGTAAAAGAATATATTCTAGCATCACGCAGACAACAGACTTTCTGTTAAAATAAACGATTAATTGTTTGACAGTACTTGACAACCATTTTAACCAGCAAAATCTGGATCTTAGTATACTAGCTGCTGGAACAGGTACCTAGCAACGACACGAGAACGTCGCCACGAATCTCAGCACTTCTTCCGCTAACGCTTATATTGCTTAATCGCATTTCTCGCAAATTCGAATATATTCAGTCGCAAATTCGAATATATTCAGCCGGAAAGAACCTACGAGCCCTGGGGATTTTAACGTATGAAAGTCACAAGCAGCTGAGATTATCTCAAGGAGTACAGCGAGAAGTTGACATATTAAACAATATATATCCACTGCATAAAATTTATATATTTCATTAATACCCAGTTTCCTCCCACCATAATGCTAGCTGCCATCGTATAAGTTAAATGCTCTTGGGTGCGGCGTAAAACACAAATCAAATAAATAAATATTTTTTTTGCATAAATAATTCACATATATAATTTGTCCATATTTTTCGCAAAGTAATGTACAAATATATACATATATGTATTGGAAAATGAAATACGTTAGAGTTCTAACATTCAAAGTGGCTGCAAGCTGCGGTGATGTAGTGAATTTTCGTAAACAGTAGAAACATACTTAAGAACATCGACTAGTTTTGGCCTGTCTCGCTTGTTTCAGTATAAGGGTAGATGGTTTAGAGATGAGACTTTAATCGACAATCAAAGAAACAAAAATGTAGCGGCACTTGTTTCGAGCTAAAAGACTTTATTTGTTTATTTATTTATTTGATTGGTGTTTTACGCCGTACTCAAGAATATTTCGCTTATACGACGGCGGCCAGCATTATGGTGGGAGAAAACCGGGTAGTAGGAAGCCAGCATGAGCTGGACTTGAACTCACAGCGACCACATTGGTGAAAGGCCTTTGAGTCATTACCCTGCGCTAGCACGTTAACCAACTGAACCACGGAGGCCCCATTGTGGATAATTATATACCCTGCTCACACGGCCAAAGTTGAGCTGGTTTGAATCCGAAAGTGGAACTGAGCCTGTTCGACGTCGCTCATGTGAACGCAACTCGGGGGCATTTCATCCCGTTTATTTGCCTCTGCTGGCAAACGTGGCATTACGCCAGTTTAGGGACTTGAGCCGGTTTATCTGTGTCGTGTGAACGGTAACTGGATTAAACGCCTCGGATACGTGGAGGTCAGGGTAACGTTGCAATTACTAAACGGGCTTAAATGAGACTGAGTGAACGGACATATGCCTGAAACGGCTTAAAAACGGCTTGGCCACATGGCCGTGTTAACGCACGCGTTTTCACAACTGGCTTCGATTTAAACTGGTTTACGTTTGATCCGGTTTAGATTTTGGCCGTGTGAACCAGTATTATAAACTACATGTACTCTGTAAAACGATCTGAATGCCGAGGCCATCTATTCGCTGAGAACATTGCCTGCGTTTTTCCAACACCATTTAAAACTCTGGACAGCTTCTCTTTGCATGAATCCGTCCTCGTTTCGTACTTATATACTTTCATAGTTCTTTGGTCTGAATTTTGTCTCACGACTATTGACTTGAAACGCCTATTTTGGTTCGTATACGAATGCCTGTTTTGACGCCTCTTTTTTTTCAAATGCCACTCTATGAACCAAAGCCGTCAGCCGTTAGAACAAGAAAAACAAAGTTAAAATGATCTATCAGGAAGATAGATTCCGTGTAACACGACATCGGATGTGTTTTATTCCCTTTAGTTATAAAGCTGAGCATATGTTTGTGTTTTACATCGCTAGCTGTGTCCCCAAAAATAGCGAGATGAATCCATGCTATGAAAACATCATACTATAACGGTCCCTTATCGCATGGAACCACCCGCGACGCTAACCAACTACAGTAAACAGATAAATCCGTTCGGCTGGTGAACTGAACATGAATGGTTGGCCGACAGTGTTTAGTGAATTAACAGTCAGGAAAACGAATCAGTGAATTATTGAGGTTTTCACGTCAAACTGGCAGTATTTCAGCCATATCATGGCCAGGCCATGATAGAACAAGAAAACAAGTTGAGGCTTACGACATGAGAATGATAGCATCCAAAATCAAACTATAAGGAAACGATACTCTTTTTAAAAAATCTCCTCAAAACAGACATCATTTACAATGTCCTTACATGTATAGAAAGTTTCCACATCTTTACAAATATTTCTTTACAGCATCGTATGTGGATTACCGATGGTGATCTTGTTTTCACCAGACCAACACTGGAGACTTCTGTAAATCACGCGCATGCGAAGACGCATTTTTTTCCTTTGCTCTGTACTATTCGTATTCCAATACATTTCCATTTTTTTCTTATTTTATTACATTATCCAGAGAGGACCTGGAGTGTAAATTGTTTGCATAACTTTAACGGATTGCAGAAAGTCGTTTCTATCGAATTAAGGTTCCCCCTGCGGCAATTAAATATTGAAACGTTTTTTCTCTGCTGTGTGGCGCGTCCATTCTTTAAGAGCAAGTGCGCACATATATTACATGTCACCACAGTGAGAGGTAATTCCCTACACCAGCGAACATTTCTTCTTTGTTTTTAAACATTGCTCAAGATTTCCCCCCGGAAAATGACGTCACTATCAGTAAGCGTGTATATCTATTGAGTAAAGTTTTCGCAGGTTGTCTTATCATGACTGCCACCGCAGGCACATTTCGCGTAACAAAAATATTCGTAAACACTGAAATTCATACAAAAAAGCTCATACAGATATTGAATTTGCTGGCAGACAGCCACGAAATATTCAGCACATTATTCCACCCAATAATATAGACACCGGTCATGTTTCCTTGCTCTAATCTCTCACCGTTGAGCACAAAGCGAGGCAGGTGCAAGTATCATGTTAAAGTCTTTGGTATGATATATGGCATATGGTGTGATTTGATGCTAAATTTAGTATTACTTATTAACAGTCTGTCCGAGAAGAACGACCATTCTGGAAAACCGCATAATACGTGGAATACAAGTAACACATTTCAGAATAAAAGCTAAACACACAACACAACAAACACTACCATAGTTTTTCCAAAAAGGACAAAATGGTCTGATTCTCCAATGTCATTTTAAACTTGTCTTGGTTAAGCCACAAAGCGTAAATTCAGAATGACGAACAATACTGAAAAAAGCGGCCGTGAATTTCACAAAAAGGGTCAAAACCGCTGGAAACTTGATGTGTATCTGTAGTCATGTAGAAGCCAGGTACCAAGTTTCAGTTCAAAGCAAGTGCCGGTTATTAATGTAGCAATGAGTGCTGTTCTTTTTTGCTGATTGACTGAGTGATGTATTGACAAACTGACGGACTGACGCGCCGACAAATAGCCAAACCTGTACCCTTGCTTCTCCCACCAGGCGTACGACATCATAAGTATACTTTTTTTATAAAGTATGTGTATGTTAATAGACCTGGTGTAAGACGTTTACATTTCAAAGAAAAAGCAGCAGAACTCACAGGAACCGAATTCCTGAGAGGCTCCCAGGTCAATACGCCACGCTGTCACATTAACCAACTCGGCCACAAAGCTCCTGTAAACGTCAGATGAAAGAGTTTATATTTATTTGTAAGGGTGGTCTTCACTATATTTTGTTTCTATTTTTCTTAATAAGAAAGGGACACGAAAAAAAAAATGATAGGTGTACGGTACCACCTCTTAGTATTTAAACCCTTTGAAAAATAGTGTTCTAAATATAGATTTTAAACACCTGTACTTTTATATTTTAATGTATTCATAAATATTCCCATCATTCAGATTAAGCCCATACATGTGTTTGTGTATGAACAAGAAATTTACCGTGAAATATATCATTTACACATGCATCACAACCTTATTTAGAACACTCTATTCAAAGACAATCCATAACAAGAGGTGATGATGCCAAATACCCACCATGCGAAAGTATTTTGAAAAGGCTCTTTTCTCCTGAAAGAAAAATTGACTACTTCGGTGGCCTAATGGTTAGAGCCTCATACCAAAGACTTTTTTGAAAATGGTACTTGCTGCTGCCTCGCTTGGCGCTCAGCACTGAGAGGTCATCACAAGGAAACATGGCTGGTGTCAGCATAATGTGACTGGAGGAAATCATGTCTGTTGTCTTCGGAAGGATATGTCACATTGGCGGCATGGACTCGCCCTGCCACAAGAAGACACTTTATATGTACACCCATCTAATGACTTCTCGTCGTCATATGGCTGAAACATTGCTAAGTACGACGTTAAACCCAAAGCATACATACGTATATACATGAAAGAAAAATCAAAAAAAAAATGCAAATAACTTCTATGCTCTATCATCTAGTCGACGGTACGGCACCGTACACTCCCCTTTAACTTGCACACCTTCGCCAGGCCACATATTTTCACATCAACGTTTCCGTCTTTATCATGTTTTATCACGGTTTTGCCGAAGCCGGAATTTTCCCAACAACAGCACACTTCGTCCGAATAGGACTGGGCGTAACGAGTCAGGTTCTTGATATAGCCGAAATCTAAACGTCGACACAGACATTCATTTACCAGCCGCAAACTAACAAGGACATTCCGGGTCATTAATCGCAAGGCATAAAACAACGTTCAACTCAAATTACCAAAGAACGGAGAAAGTATTTAAGTACGAAGGTAGGACGGAACCATAAAAAGAGAAGCGGTCAATAGTTTTCAATAATATCAGAAAGACGCAAGGTATTCTCTAGGCGACTGAGTGAAAAGAGTATACAAATCGTATACCATGCTAGAATATCAGTTGTCGATAACGAAATATGCATGTCAGCTGCGCTTTGATTGCAACTGTTCATATATCCATCGTGACGATTTAGTTCAATACGATGAATATACTTCCCCTGGGCCCGAGTGGAGCGGAATTTGACATAATTATCAAGCCGAGTGGCAGAGATTCTGGCCGCTCTGTCCATATTTACTTACAAGAGAATCATACTCATTTTAAAACTTAAGTAGCAAGGAGTGAAGGCATTTGATGAAAAACTTTGACACACCAGTATTTGTTGTGACAAGTTTGCAAACAAATGTACATGAATCACCGCCCGATAATGAGATAGTTGGGAGGGGGTGGGGCGTAAAATATTTTGCTCAAATTGTTAGTGGACTCTCACGGAGCCACCTGGCGCTTTTTAAAAATTAAACATGGAATGTATGTGCGAAGGCAAAATCATATTTAAAGTGAACACCGACAAAGTCGAGACATAACCTGGCGCAAGATTTTGATCCAGCAATTGTCGAAATGGAGGGATTAAAGTTGTTTTCCTAAAGTGCACGGTGTGGCCTTTTGACATTTATGAGAAAAGTGTTAATATACGTAAACAATGGCGTAATCGGAAGCTTTAGTTTGTGATTAACCTTATTGGTTTTCAAAGACGTCATGAGGTCATATAGTTTTATGTAAGCAACAGAATGCGAGTAGAAGTGCTAATGTGACAAAATACAGGAACAAACAGACAACTTAGCGAATTTTATCACGTCGGCATTTGCACTGAGATCAGAATACATTTCTTTTTTTTGTTTTTTGGAAATTATTTGACGAACTTACATGGCCGCTTTCAATGCCTTTTGGTTAGCGTCTACTTGGGAGTCGGGAGACCTGCAATCAAAGCCGGGTCGGGACATTCTAAAGACTTTACAAATAATACTTGTTGCTGCCTCGCCTTGGCGCTTAGCACCAAGAGGTTAGAGCAAGGAGGCAGGATTGGTTGGCCCGGTGTTAGCATTATGTGGAATGGGTGAGATGTCACGTCTGTTCTCTTCGGCATAATACTTCGTTTGTGGCAGTACTTAGACGGTTTGGACTCTCCCTGCTACGAGATGACACAGAATATGTACTGACATCAAATTGTTCCTCTTTGTGTGACTGGAAAATTGGATTATAGTTCATGTAGTGAGAAATTCCGCTTTTCAGAGTGAATTCATTTGAAAGTGATAGGACTGACTAGGGAACACGAGTCTAGCCAATAACTCGCAAATCTCGCTCTAAAGCGCAATTTCGTCTTACCTGAATGGTACGCGGAGAACGACGTAAAATCATGCATTTATTCATTTTTACATTATTTACCCGAATAGCCCATTAGATTATACTGGTGGAAGACAAATGATTGCAAAAGAACTTCATGTAAGACGACCTGAAAAGACACCACCATCGCTGTCGATGGCTTATTACAACAATTCTTTGAGGACAGTTAAGGCATGGGCAAGGAAATCTACAAAATTCCTTGCCCTTTCCTTGTACATAAGACGGTCTTCCAAGGGCCGAGTGTTCAAAAATTGATTAAAAGTTAAGCTAAATATAAATATAATAAAAAAGCTTTGCCATCTCTGTTTCTTTACTGGAAATATTGCTGTTGCAGGTATGTTTATCATTGTACTATGTGCCAGATACTAGATTGAATGGTTTCCGAGCGAACTGTAACGTGATTTTGGTTGTTTCATTGTGTAACTTTTAATTGTGTAAATTTGACAATTTAGACACATTTTAGTTGCTTACTATATTGATAGTTGCTTTAAATAATGTTTCTTGATACTGATAATTAACCACCGTGACATTGAGGGAACCAAATGGATAACATTTATATAGTTTTGGGCTGTACACAAAATACTAAGTCACAAAGTATGGAAGCCCTTTATGTTCGTATTGTATCACTACTTTGATTTAAAATGTCAGTTTGAACTATAATAAATATTTTCGGATCTCGCCGGACGTTGATTTCGGAAGGAACAACGTGGCTTTGCCTTCTCTGTTTCCGTACTGAAAATATTGCTCTTGTAGGTGTTTCCAGAGGGAGTTCACATATATGATGTCCTGTACATCCAGTGGCTTGTGAATGTAACATAGGCAGGGGGAATCTAAAACATTCTTTGTCTTTGTCTTGGGTTAACTGAACCAACGTCTGATGTCCAGGAGGAATTGAAAAGATAAGCAGCTTAAAGCACGATTTTTTTTGTGTGACATACCCATGTATACCCATGAGGCATCCAGTAAATGTTGTTTATGTGTGCATGGAGTTTAACGTCTAAATGGTGTGTGAGGTAAAGACATTTAGCTGAAGCAGAACGGCGTCATGCGACTAATTCAGTAACTATAATGGCGGCAAACTTGACAAGTGACAATGTGCAGTGAGTTCATGTTCGTTCTGGAATGTCTCTAGCATTTTAAAATGTGACATTTTTTAAAGGTGTAATTAAATCAAAATCGGAAATTTTGAACACGAGCTAACGCACGTATAATTAAAGAGACAGAGACAAAGTCACCAGACAACATTGCCAGACAGCTAGAGCCTGGGCTCACTTCTTTAAAGACTTTCGATCAAAAGGAGAGTAACTATTTAGCAAATGACAACCGATACTTAAAAATATTAATTGTCTTTGAAAGTTGATAAATCCATAGAGCGGCTTCACACGTTCTTGTAGTTTATGCTAATTTTAATCTGGTTTGATATACAGCTTTGGAAATTTGATTCACACAAAGATCTTTACAATAATTTGAGATAATGTGGCCTTTGCGATTCTTGATTTGGAACATCCATTTTGTTTGATCGCTAGTGTCTTTTTGACACTTTGATAGATTTCTAGTTTTGTGAGAAAATATATTTTTAAAGCCTGTTTATAGGTCAGTCTTAACGATCCTGCATACGACGTACACATGTCTGGCCTTGCAGCATTTGTTAGATCATGTGTGTTGTGTCACGATTTCAATCTACGTCACAAGCTATTACTGCAAAAACTAGTGTGTCAAGGTTATTCCACCAAACGCTTTCACTCTAAGTTATAATTCTCTTTTAAGTAAATATTGACAGAGTGTCAGGAATCTCATGCGCACTTATTCGTGATTGGGTCAAATTCCACTTAAGTATAAGTATAGCGACTGTAGTATATTCATCATGTTTAATTCGCTTGTCACGTTGGATATATTGACAGTTGCGATGAAACCGCAGCTGAAGTACATATTTTGTTATGGACAACTTACATTCTAGCATTGTACAAGATTTGAGAACTGATTTCTCTAAGTCGCCTAGAACATGCCGTGTGTCTTTCCAACATCAATGAAAACTGTTGACTGCCTCTTACTGTATGATTTCGTCCTACTTTCGTACTTGATATATTTTCTCAATCCTTTGGTGGTGTGTGATATACGTCATTTTGGGAAATAGCCTTGCGATTATTGACCTTGAACGTCTTTGTTGGTTTACGGCTGGTGTACGAATGTCTATTGTGATGCATAGATGATTTGAATCGTGATATAAATGTTTTCATGTAAGATACTCCACCATAGATAGTGCTGTATGAAAACCTTACTGTTTATGTGGCCAAAAAAGTGGGCGACGTCGATTTCCGTCGTATCTGAAAAAGTATGATGTATGGTGTTTAACAACCATCAACCAATCAATTAGTCAATCAATCAAATGATCGATCAACAAGATCTCTCTTACAGATACCATGCTTACAAAATGTTTCATATTCCATTTTTATTAAATCAAACAAAATAAACCACCTAACGGTAGTTGTTTTGGAAGAGGAATGAAAGCTGACATACAACTGTAAACGGCCAGAGAGATTTCCTTTTGACGTACTGGGTAGTTCTAGGAATCCAATGTTTATCTGGAATTCTTGGTCGGCCATGGAATGCGCGATGTTAGAGAAACCGGAAACACAACGTCACATGTGATCTGTACCACATGCGCGTATGTCAAGACAAAAAATCAAGACAATGTCCTCGTGAAGTCAGACATTTTCTCACTGTGCGCGATTTTCCTTACTTTGACCTGCGATATCTCGGTTATGCAACTTTTAAAAAATTAAAAAATTGAAAAGTTTGTTTTTTAAACTTCGGGTAGGATTCTCGGATACATATATACTTTTTAGTACCTTTTCCCAGAAAACCTATACAGTTTGTGTTGATCCATAATGTTAAAGTTCTCCACTAGTAATTGACCATGCATACAGTGGTACCAACTGGACCGAGAAATCGTTTCAAGGTTAATTAACCCCAAAGCAGTATCTTTCCCTCTCACTCTGCTTCCCTTCGACAGATCCTTCATGGCAATTATGCCCATGGGTGAAGAGAGCCACGGAAACAGTCAGCATCGAACGCTTCCGGCAGTTCCTGTAAGTCTCACATAGTTGTATTTCAGACAAAACATGCTCTACAAAACGTCTATCATACCAAGAACCATGTCACACTCCTACACGTTTGCCCAAGCCCAGCTGACCCAGGCCAGAGTATAAAACGAGAGTGCTCTGAAACTGTTAATGTAATGTAAAGATTTGTAGATATTATATGACATTCCCATGAGAACGGACGCGAAGAACCATGGAAGGATGTCAAGCTTATTGAAATTTCATTCTGGAAAAAATTATCTTTATTTAATTTAGTTAATGTTTTGTCGAGAAACGATGTTAAGGAAATACTGAAAATAGGTAAAAGTTTGTCCTGAGTAGTGTACTGCGTCAAAAACGTGTGGGATTGCGGAGGAGAGGTGTCGTTGAGTTCGTGCTCTAAGCACAGGTTTGCGCGGGGTGATCGGCACATGGGTTGGTACATGGGGAAAGCCCTTAGGTAGACTAGACTATACTGTACTGTACTGTACTGTACTGTACTGTACTGTACTGTACTGTACTCTACTCTACTCTACTCTACTCTACTGTACCGCACTGCACTGTAGTATAAGTGTAGTGTGATGTAGTGTAGTATAATTATAGTGTAGTGTAATGTAGAGTAGTGTAGTATGTGGCATGTCATTATGGGGTGCAGTATGACGTAGTACGCAGCCTACACAACTACGGCACATAAAGCTGCAGTCCGGCTACTGAGGGCACCGGAATCAACCTGGTTATCCGCCGTTCTGGTGGCCGTGCGAGCCGTGCTGACCGACTGGCTGGCTTGTTGGCTGAGTGGTAGCATAGCATAGCATAGCATAGTATACTGTAGTATGGTATGATATAGTAGAGTACAGTACAGTATAGTACAATACAGTACAGTATAGTGTAGCATGTAGTATAGCATAGTATGTGGTATAGCGTAGTATAGTATAGTGTAGTATAGGTATAATGTAGTGTGGTGTAATATGTAGCGTGTCATTATGTGATGCAGTATAACGTAGCACATAGTCTAAATATCTAGTATAGTATAATAAACATTTAGTATACAGTATATATTAGTAGTATAGAATAGTATGGCATGGTATACAGTATAGTAAGTAGTAGTATAGTATAGTATGTGGTATAGTGTAGTGTAGTGTAGTGTAGTATAGTGTAGTATAGTATAGTGTAGTGTAGTGTAGTGTAGTGTAGTGTAAGTGTAGGATAATTGTAGTGCAGTATGTGGCATGTCATGGTGTGGTGCAACATGACATAAATACACAGCGTACACATCTACGGCACATGCTGGCTGTGGGGCTGGCTGGCTGACTGACTGGTGAGTCACGCAGCGGGTAGTGCACGAGGCCGTCTCCCAGCCCCAGCAAATTCGACAACACCGGAGTTCGAATTCTAAAAACCTACTCTATCTGGGTAGATCAACTTACTCTAGGCCGCGCACTGCGCCAGGCCACACCTATGTCTACCCTCGCACACACGCAGGGACGACACGGGACCATGCCTCGCACTGGCTGGAAGAGCAGCGAGGGAGGCGTAGTCAGACCACCCCGAATGACCTCCCTGTCGATGGCTTTCCATGCTTTGTTCTACGAGTCCGACAGACCAGCGACTCAAAGTGAGTTAGGCCCGTGTGTCGGCTTGGCTGGTTCAGCAGGACACGTACACTCTCCGCCGGTCCACTCGACAGCGCTACCCTCAAAAGCGGGTCGTGGTTGGGGGTATAGGCAGCCAATGGCAGGCGGATCTGGTCGACATGCGAGCACCTGGCAGAGAGAACGAAAACAACTGTTACATACTTACCTGCATCGATGTTCTCTCCAAGTACGCTTGAGTCGTCCCCCTCCGCACCAAAAACCGGTGCGCTGGGGCGCCACGATCGCCAAACAGATAGCACCTGGTCGGACGCAGTACGTGCGCGAGGTGTTTGAAGAAAACGCCGAACCTCACGGATACTTGCTGGTCGCTTGATTTTTTTTAAACAAGCCACACCCTCTATGACTTCGCACCAACATCTTCCCTGGAGAGATTCAGCAGTTGTTTCAACGTCGCCGATGTCACGCCCGCTCCAATGTTACGCATCCTTGCTGTTCCTGCCTTCGGGAGCCCCCCCACCCCCACCCCCCCACCCCCGTCGAACAATTCGGTGTTTTGTGTGAACGTGCGAAGAACGTGTTAAATGGAAACGTGCCACTTACGCCGGCTCAGAAGGCGAGGTAACAGCGGTACAAGACGGGTCTCCGCACCTTGGACAAGAAAAGTGTTCCTCTGCATAAGAAAGAACGCATTGTTCAGCGCGGAGGTTTATTTATAGCGCTACTCGCGCCGCTCGCCCCCATCACAGCAACAGTCAGCAGTGCCCTCATGAATGCCATCACGCGGTAATGGAGCACGCCAAGAAAATGGCCTTGATCGAGACGCGTCTCTTAGACACACTCACGCAGACGCCACAAGTCTCCCGGTTCCCCGTGCCCAGTTACCTCTCAACGCGCTCGACACAGAGATGGCATCGATCCTCCTTGACACGACCCTCTCGGATAATAAGAAAATACAGCGGTATCACCACACCCTTCAACAGTACCGCGCGTTTCAAAATCAATACCAAGCCGCGCAGTACCCGGTCGCTTGAGCAAAATGGATACTTTAGAGACTCTCCCCCATACGCCGGAAAGCTGCCCTGCTTCTTCCACCGCGGGCTGAGAGTCATGAACATCCCGCGAGACTGGGTACCCAACCGAACATGGTGGGGCGACACCGAGCGATAGAAACACCACCCCGGCCGAAAAATACTCCACACCACGGTCTCTACCCACCATCACCACCACAATACCACCCCCGCCACCACACCATGCCGACCCACGGGGCGACAACATATGCGACGCAGACTGCGTCCGTCTCCAGCCATCTTGCCACTGAGGAAGAGTTCGTATTAAATACCTCGCTGGGTTGAAAGATGGTCAGTCCGCCCGCAGGAGATCACCCCACCAAGATGTTTCGCTGACCAGTAATAGCTCTCCCCGCTACATCCCCAACAATGCCGGCACATTTCAACACGCAAATGCCAGCTAGAAATACAGTACCCCCGCAGCTGGTACAACGTTCGGGAAGACGAAGTGTTATATGTCAAAGACTCGCACCCGCGCTAGGCATAAGTGAACCTTGTCGGAAGGCTATTACCCCTCGCCCAACGCGCTCACCAAGGCCCTGACAGGACTGTTGAAGTTCAGTTTCGACGATGTGCATCGGAAATACACCATAGGCTTTCAGAAGCAATATGGGCTCGGTTTCAGCCCGTGTCTTAAGCAGCTCTTGCGTTTGCCGTACAGCTGAATAATGGGGCCAGTGGATCTGATACACGTCGGTGCCGAGCCTTTACAAGCGGCCACGCCAACGCTGTATGTGTACACGGACATTGACGAGTCATGTTTGGTGTGAAACACGTTCGCTCCACTGCTGCGGCTGGTGACCTCGGAAAGAAAGTACGGCCAGCTCATCTCCAAGACATTCCTGGAATGCATCCCCCTGTAGCCTGTGTTTCGGGATACGGCCGTGCAGCGATGCGTTTGGCGATAGAAAGGCACTGAAGGCCGAAAAGAGTGTAGGTCCGACCAGTCTATGGCTGCATTTCTCTATGGCAACAGGTCGTCTCCCTGAAGGACAAATTCGTCACAGCTTTCACGAACATGTACCCGTACCGCGCCAATATGGAGACGTTGTTGTCATGCGGCATGGAGACTAAGAACACCCAGCTGTCCACCGCTTTGTGGTACACGGACGGAGCCGGGGTCTTTGACAGGATGGATGAAAGCAACAGCGGGTTTCACAAACGACTGCAGCTCATCGCCGAAAGTCGACAGGTAGACATACTGGGGCTCCTTCACTGCGACATGTCCCTGCAACGCCGCCACCTGCTCAATAACATGGACCTCCGCAACCGACTCACTCCAGCCAAGAACGCGTTTGCCTTGATGTCCAGTGAGGACAAACCTCACTATAAGACCCCTTTGAAAAAGGTGTTGGTCTTTGTGCGCAAAGTCAAAGTGACAAGCGTTGTTCAACTGGGACATTTAAAAGCGTTGGACAAAGCCAAGCACCCTCTGAACCGGGTGCTGATAAAATATTTCTCCGTGCCCAAAGGCAACACCCTCATCAACGAGCAAAACCTGTTTCTGGGTAGTTTACCAACGCGACTGGAGGTGGAATGCGTGAGCAACACGGCTTTTGACCGGAGCTACCGTGAAAGCCCTTTCCATTTACAGCACTTCCACAACTTCGTCGCCCTGCAAGTCGGTGGGCCTCGAATTTCTGTAAAGCCCCTGACACCCAGCTTTGAGCACGGGAATTTCCTCAGAACGTTCGTGAACCTTTTTACAAACAAAGGGAAAGTGTTCCACGACGAGGGGAACAATATTCTCCGCACCACGTTCGCCAAAGGCAACGCGCTGTTGTGTTTCGACTTGACACCTCCACCACGATCACCAACTGAACCTAGTTCAGAAAGGCCCTACAGTCGGACGCGTGTACCCGGGCCGTCCTGCTGGATGTCTACGCTCGGGTCCACTCCCCTCGCCGAGTGACAGGCGGGCCTTGGGCCTGCGTCATCAACACCGAAACGTGCCTTCGCCCCGGGCAACCCTGGGTGGCCGTCTTCATTGACGTGTGTCCGAACCCACCTTGTCTCCGGAGAGAATAATTTGATTCTTACAGACTGCCACCTCTCCACGCTGATATCACCCCTTGGCTCAACCGAAGAACACACCACTGGACGTGGAATGATCGGCGTCTGTGTCTTGACACCGATGTGTGCGGGCAGTGTTGTGTGTATTACGTAACTTAGCAGGCTCGAGGCCATCCCCTGGACGCTATTGTATACACGTTCAACACGTCGTGCACGCGGTACGATAACGACTTAATGATGTTCGACTGGGTGGACAGCCAGTTTGGGGTCCAGTCCACGTTTTTATCACTCAACCAGCCAGTTGGTGGAAATAACTTTCTGTGTTTTCCTGTTCAAGGTGTATTAACCCCGCTCTATAAATAAATGGACAGTCAATTGGATGACACAGGCATACAGTGTGTATGACTTGTAATTATTTCGCCTTCACGGCAAGACAAAAGGTAATGGCATAACAGTTGCTGATAGTCAGGTCAAATGTCCAGGTAAGTGGTGTTCAAACCATCCGGCAGTCCTTTACGCTTCCCGTAAAAATAAGTAAACGCGTCTTTGTGCTGCGTGTAGGAATACATGGTGCTTCTCCGCATACGCATAGCTCGGTTCACTCTACTAGCGCTTTGATAGCTGCACAACACAGAAAGGTATAAGTCCTTGTCCACACCCCGAGCACTAACGACTTTTTCAGGAGAGTTTATCTTTGCAATTCCACTCTGCGCCGTAATAATAGTTTGTCTTCCAACACAATCTGATGGCGTCATCGGTCCACCCGACTTTGAAGAGCCCCGGAGTGAGTTTATCAAACTCGTAGTGGTCGCGTCGGCGCAACCACTTGTCCAGCTCCGCTTCGTACGCTGCCCGCAGCTGAGGTTTGACCAAGCATTCCCAGTCCGTGCCAGATCAAGCCATGCAAGCCGAGTCTCTGTTCATCTCACAGTAGTCCCAGTCATATCTGTCAAACAATCCAGTAATGAAATCGTAGTAGAACTCCAAAATACGGAGTCTGGCGTACTTAGGGGCTTCACCCATCTACCAACCCATGTACCGTTCACCCCACGCTGATCTGTGATTAGAGCACGGACTCAACGACATGCCTCCTCTGCCTCCTCCGCAATCCGACACGTTTTGTATGCAGTATACAACTGTCCTGTTATTGTGCTAAGAGGTGTGTAATTAACTACTATTTAACCATTTAAATGAGCAGTTATAGAATAAATTCTAACTCACGTGAACAGTTAGAATAAAACCTAACTCACGCGAACAGTTAGAATAAACCCTAACACACGTGAAATTTAGAATGAACCCTAACTCAGGTAAATGGCAAGATGCATCATTTCACCGGTTACGGATGACTATTTGCCAATTATCACGCTGTCTTTTATTATATTCCTCTAGTAAGTGCATAGATAAACTGCTTCCTCGCGCACCAACGTGTACGCTTCGCACCATCGCGTCATCTCTTCGTGGCATGGCCTAGCGATGGAACGATGATCGCCTTATCCGGCTTACATCACTGATGGACATCATGGTTTATCATGTCTTTCCTATATATGCCGCTGAAAATAAAGTTCACACGTTGGTCCTCAAAATTACTCAGATTTTTTTTAGTAATTCCAGGCCCGTAACGTCTAATGGATAGAAATTAATATCACTGCACCTTTTTGACCTAATTCTGCCTAAGCCATGATGCTAGGGGGCGTGTAAATTGCTACTATTTATGCATTTGGATGAAGACTTAGAATAAAACCTTGACTGAGGTAAATTGACAAGAGGCTGCATTTCACCAGTTACGTGTGACCATTTGCCAGTTACCACACCGTCTCTATGCTGTGCGCCTATCACTCTGTCGTTGTTGCTCTGGTTTTACTCTTTATGCTTTACGTCTATCAGACAGTCGTCGCTGCTCCGGTTTTACTCTCTATGCTCTACGTCTATCACACTATCGTCGGTGCTCTGGTTTTACTCTCTATGCTGTACGTGTGTAATTATGTTGTACAGTTTATATGGGGAGAAAATGAAGTACTTTAAGCTTGGATTGGCAGTTGAGAAAAATGTGTCTGGCGAGTAGAAGCGCAGAAAATGTTTACTCTGTGTGAATTCCTGCTGTCTTTCCTTTCTTAAAAAATTACTGCTCAGTCCAAAACAAGAGACTAATGAACGAAACGTAAATATGCTCCTCTACAGAATGAAGAAATATCGCAATGGCAGACTTTTAGCAGTAAATTTTAAGGTACTCTTAAGACAATCGCATTAAGAAATTGAAGCTTGCCGTCCTAAGCATCTAATAGTGCTAATAGAATTTGCAAAACCAGCAAGTAGGGCCTACTAGATACAAAGAAAGACACTATAACCTAAACAACGGCTGCTATAACTCTTTCCAAGTGAAAATAGCAGACTTATAGATGTAATAAATTTACAACCACTATCAAAGCAGAAATAGTAGAACTTTCCTTTCCTAGAATGTGATAGTCCTAATTGAAAATTTACACCAGTATGTACCACATACAAGGAAGGGAAGACGCCTGAGTGGAATTGAATTCAAGGCACATAACTGATGGTAAGAATACCCTCCCTAGCATCTGATAGTGCTAGTTTACCCTTTATGGATGGATTGAAGTCCATTGAAAAATTGTCGTCAACGATGTTGTGTTTCCTTCCTAGCATCTGATGGTGCTATTGGGACTTAAAAGACCAGCACGTACTAGATACAAGGAAGGATGTTGGAGGCACTGGTAAAAGTATAACACCTTCGCCAATATATATCTGAGTAACAGTAAAGTCAGTAACGAAGTCAAAACTTGAAGTAGGCTGCTCGTTTTTCTGCGCCTCTTCAACATGCCCTGATAGTATTGTTGTGATAGCCTTGAATGCCTTGAACGTGACTATAGACTCCAGATTAGTTTTTTGCATACCAGCTTGGAGTTAAGATAATACAAATCACCTTATTCTTTGGTTATATCTATATAAACTGTGTCGCAGTCAAGTGTATATATACCTGAAATTATCCAACCCCATAACAACTGATAAATGGTTTTACCGTTATTGGTAGAATGGAAATAGAGTGAAACGACACAGTCGAAGGAAGGAGAGCGATAGAAGGTGGACGAGCATTTAATGTAGTGATTCTGACGTGAACAGTTAGAATAAAACCCTATCTGAGAGGTAAATTGAAAAGGGACCGTATTTCACCGGTTACGTGTGACCATTTGCCAGTTATCACACTGTCATTGCTGCTCTTTAAGTCTTTATTACATCATCCAGGTGAACACATGTATTCGTAAAGAAAAGTACAAGAGGTGCAGACGCAGTAAAATAAAAGTGGGGTCGAGTAGAGGAGTCGAACAAAAGAGAGAAAAATATGAAAGTGGCCATGATACTAAGTGTTACAAAGCATGGTTATGTCACGATGACCTGCCTGGGAAGGGGGGGGGGGGATTTTGTAGCGATCGCATAGTTGAGAGTAGAATTAGCTTTCCAAAGGTTCATCTTTTCACCTGCTAATGGCAATAGCGGAATAACGAGCATTGTGTGAAACAGCCGAGTAATGAATGGGGCGCTGCAAGCCGTAACGTTGGGTTTAGTATATTATTTCTCGAAGATATCATCGGTAGCCGAAAGTTAGTAAAACTGATTTCAAGACGAAACAACTATATCTGCGCATTCAATATTATATAAGGTACAATGGCTAATATAAACTTAGTTACAGAGCTACACAAAACATCGTGGATATCCATCTTATTTTTTTTCGAAAGAATGATCAGTGTCTTGTGTCTTGTGGTAGCTAATGACATTGATCGAATTTAGGTTGAAATGCATCCTGGCATGAAACAGATAAATGTCGGAACTGAACCGAAATTTGCTTCATTGCGAAATATAAGAAGAATCTGTTTACTTATTTGATTATCATATGACGTCGAAATTAATTTTTCAATAAAATACCATTACACTCAGTTTTATCACTTGAGGAGACAGGAATGTCCTGGGTAAACCATCGACATGTGGTAGGGTTTGATTCTACACCTCTTGTGCACTAGTTATCAAAACACAGACACCTGAACGACAACGAAACGCTCCCTGCAGATTCTAAGGTGTGCGATGTTAAAACAAGGATGTTCAATTTACGATCAGGTAATAGAAAAGTAACATCAAAACGAATAATTTAATTAACATGATAATTATCCAAAAGCTGACAACTTGATCGTTATAGAATATAAAAATGTCCTCACCCCTCCCCGAGGTCTGTATGTGTTGAACCGTAGCGTCTATATTAGGACATTATATATCAGATTTGAGGTTAATTCGATGAAACCTGGCGACAGACCACGCTATTAAGGCTCATCGTCTCTACTCTCCCTATTTGTCCTGTGTCATCTACTGAATAACGACATTGTCTGACGATGTGAAAATTACAATTTATTTTATAGTGACAGCAAATGGTTTAGCGGGTTAATCATTATCCGGTAATGACATGTCACTCACAATACCAAGGAAAACAAAACTTCCCGAAATCTCCACACTGGCAAAATGGCTCGTTAACAATTAATTAGGCGGTGGGCTAATCCCCATGGAGCTATAAACAGTTAGCTTGTAGAGAGCGTTACCTAAATTGACCGCAAGATAAGTTCGGTTTCTAGAATTATTCAGAGAAATAGAATGGTGCCAACATTAACAACACCGACTCTGTTAGGCGTAAAGTACATTAGTGTCATTTTTCATTGCCTGTCCGATTGCAGTAGTTTTAATGCTCTCCCTTCAGGGGAGTTGCCACGTTTCGGCCTACCATCATTACGTAGGACGATGAAGAGAGGATGTCTTTGATTGTGGGACTGTTCGCGAATCTCCCGCCTGTTTCCTGACGACGACCCGCTATCTAGTTTATGACCCATCCCCATTGCTGATATCGCTACACCGTCTGACTCAGTGGACACCATCCGCACTCTTTGTGTGCGGAGACCAGTCCCTAAACCACCTTGTCAATTAAACGGAATTATCTGCTCACAATATCAGAAATATATTGGTGACGTGCCCAAGCTTAAATAGAAGTCTGGCGACGGTGCTATTGTTATAAATACAACGCTTGATCTGGTTATATGCTCAGAGCAAACGTCTAGGTGTTAGGGGCCGTCGTGGGACAGCGTGTCGTAAAGTGGGCGCTAGTATACGGATAAAAGAATGTGCGCACGCGAGCGATACCATTGGACGAGCTAAAATCGCAGGCTACGTGAAGAGCTAATTGTCACGAACAAACGCGTTAACTCAGCGCGCGGATTTTGCCACACGGCCAGAGTATCTTAGACCAGTAGACAGTAGCTTGGTCTAAGCAGCAGGAGGGTCTAGTAGAATTTAGAATACAATTGCACCAAACTCCTTACAAGCGGAACGCTTTTGAGAAAGACTGCTGGAAGAAACAAGAAAAAGATAAAACGAAAAAGGCGCGTGAGCGAGATAACATGGCGGGCAAGTCTTGGAAGAGTTTACCTGTTGCCAAAGCGTTCTGACAAAAGAATTAAGTGGACGATAAGGATCCAGCGTTTTATATTTCTCAATAGCAACTGCAGGGTGTTGTCTCTTCAGGTCGTAAAGCCATGTTAATCGATGTGTAAGGATTTCCACCAACAGCTCTAAACTAAAATATTTCTCGGAACATTCATCGCCGCCATCTGTTCAACGCCAAAAGAAGAAGGAATCCAAGAGCCCAGACATTAATTGACGTAGACAGAGAGCAGGGATTCCGGTCTGACAGTCAGATATTTTCCCCAAAGATTTACAGGATCACATACATATATATATATAGATATATATTATTCACAGGTGAGTAGTTTTTTTGTCCTTCCATGACTGGCACATAGTCTGCACTTCCCTCTGTCTCCTATTAAAACTGATAATCAAGTTAGGGACTTCGTGATATAGTGTAATCCTTTTTCAGAACGTACGTAAGGTTTGGCTATTATCAATTGAAGTGCTGGGAAACTTTACTTTTCCTTCTGTATGCCCTTGGAACGTGCATTACATATGCAAAGGGTAGTAAATCCACTATACTGATGTGAAAATATGTCTACATGATAATGAAAAAGCAAACTGGAGACCTGCAAAATCGACAAGACATCTCCAGCCGTACGTGGAAAGGTCTGCAGCAACCTGCGGGAGGTTGTGCGTTCCTCCTACCATGATGCTGACCGCCGTCGTATAAGTGAAATATTCTTGAGTACGGCGATAAACATCAGTGAAATAAATTAATCGTGACGCAAACGTGTACTTGGTTGTTCATGTCTCTGTTCATGCATTGTGAAATATATATTTTTTGCCCATGTAATTATGCTACACAAACAGGTACTTCAAACCGGGCAAAAAATAAGTATTAACCTTTACTTGTATAAACAACGAATACTTCGACTGTGAAATAAATCTTCGCCTTAAGTTTATGTAGGCCGTCGTTATCAGCGGAACTGATGTCATAATGCTGGTTAGCAATACAGAACTGAAAAAAAAATAAATGTCTACATTGAGAGCAAACTTCCTTTAGGTTTTCTTTTCAGCTTTGTTTGAACTGTGGGCTTCTTAGCATAAAAGCCACAAAAAATATATGTAAATGCCAGTTAATCAATAAACCCAGAAATACAAAATGGAATGACATTTTCAGTGAAACTATAACTTAATAAGATAATTGTAATTTTCAAAAAAATCCTGTAATTCCCAGAGAAGCAGATCTGAACTGTGTTGGAATTTAAGTTACGTCATAATTTTTATTTTGGTTAAAAATATCGCGCCTGAGGCATCTCAAAATCATTATACTCGTCAATCAACCATTGAGTGTTGCAGATGTGAAGCTCGGGAGATCTCGCTGCATGTTCCATACGCATACATGGATACATTAGGAATACCCCCCAAGGACGATAGACGATGTTGTACTTAACCATCGCTAAGATATTCGCTTCTGTTTAATTACGTCACGTAAATGATACAATCTAAGAACTACAAAGTAAACAGCAGTCATATGATACGAAAATTGACGGCACCTTATTCCATGCTTTACATTTCCATCGGAATTTGTGCTGACATTTACATGAGTTTCCGTATTGTGAGTACCTGATTGCTGCTAATGTCTGTTGTGGGGTTATAGCTGGCATTATAAATGTCAAACACATCACGGGTTGTTGTGGATTGTCATCAAAGTGCACGATTAATAGATGAATTCTTAATTTTTTTATTTTAAACTTGCTTAGCATTGTATACTCATACGACAGTAACCAAGATTGCGGATCTAGGAAACCCGACTGACTGTATTGAACCACCGCCCTTGGTGTCAACCATTTTACCTAAAAACGTTGTAAAATGAGTGAGAGTTGGATTCAAACATGTGATTTCTCTGGCCAGAAGTCAATCCGCTGCGACAACAATACTTTCGGCAAAAGAGCTGATATGGCTAGGAAAAAAATGACGATAAAAAAAGACCATCGTAGCGCTTGAATTGGGAATTTTATTCAGTGCTCTTCGTTAAAATTCATTTAGCTGAGGTCAAAATGAAGATCCGTTTATTTTAGTCTTGATGTTAAGATAATTGAATCGCAGTGATGGACTATTCTAAGGCTTGGATGAAACATTAATATTTATACACTGTCAAACCCTGGGGTGTTTTTGGGAGGGGGGATCTAGTGCTAGTTATTATGGAAAGCACTACCTCCAATAAAGGGGGTGGGAGGATACCTTCGCCCATACCCAGCAACCAACTCTCTCTTTTAAAAAAAATTCCTTCCAAATTTCACAAAAAACGACCAGTTGAATAGAAATCCTTCGCATATCTGCCCCCACTCCCCCCGCCCCGCGCGCGTGCACCCAGGGAAGGAATAGACATAGCGTTCAAAAGCAAAGCGGTCTATGCGATACATTTTCGCAGTTTAAGGATAATAATTGTATTGAACTTTTCAATCAAGTCGCGCTGATATCACTCGCCAGGGTTGATAGTGCATACGTGCGGTGTTCCCTTCACACTGATTAAGCTACACAAATAGGTTCGTTTTCATCGCTGATTAAAACTGCAGAGCGTCACATGGTGTCATTAAGGGAACTGTCTGATGAAAGATTTGTTGGGAGACAAGACATATTACGGGGAATTGATGTCCTGTATGCCTGTTTGTTGGATCAGTTCAAGTCAGGCCGCATACCCTGCCCTATTTACAATGTCTTTATGATCAGTACCTTCATATCTCTTAATTGATTTACCGGATTCAAACTGAGCAATGGGATAAATGCGACGCAGCAGATACTTCCAGCTGTGTAGATGACCATTTGACACACGCGCAATCGAGGGTATTGGTCAACATAGTCCTGTGAAGGAATATTTCTGTAGTCAAATTGTCCTTAGTAAGCTCACGATTTCGATGCTCGTTAGAAAAATAAAAGAGATATGACATAAGAATTTCATTTATGTTAAAAAAAGTCGTCAAAATATGACTACACGAATAACAGAGAATAAGGATTTAGAAAGCTACCTGTTCAAATGGAAAAACACTGCGCACGTGTGTTGATATGACAAAAGCTGTACGGGACTGTAATCAGAATCCATCTGGCTTTAAAATATCACTCCGTTCGGTTCAAAGACAAGGCACTCTGAAGTCAAACAACACATGTGACATTTTTGCTGTTATTTAAAAAAAATAAATCGCCTGTCATAGTAAACAGTTATTCAGGTAAGTAAACTTATTTTCCCATTTAAATCCATTATAGACGGCTGATCTAACAGAAAAGCAGAAAGATCTAGTTTAAAAAGTTTTAAACGTTTAACCCTTTTTTGAGTATCCAGCCCAAATTTAGGACAAAGATGATCGGCTGCTTTTACAGTGTATGTGGGAAGTGCTCGGTTGTGTGTGTAATAAGTTTATATGTCGCGTGACACAGGTTAACATGGCGTTAATACTCTTTACCTGCTTAACACTACGATGCGATCAACAAGCAAAGCATATAAACGGGTTTTCCCGTGACGCCACAAAGGCCTCATGCCCTGTATCAATGGAGAAACAAGCGAGGCAGTGACTGCAATTAGACGAATCTAGCCTTGAGTACCCCAATCTTAAGTGAAGAGCCTTTTGAGACCATGTCGGCAATGTACGAGGTGTTAGCCGGCGAAATCGAAGGCGTTTCTGGTGTTTCCCTAAGGGGCCCTTTACCACCCGATGTTGTCTTGTCAAGTCGCCTTAGCACCAGCACGTTATACGGCTCCCTTGTGATATTTGCTTTATATTAGCTCAGATGTGTCTTCAGGGCGCCGAATAATTGGCTTCTGGACGGTAATTGCTTGTTTCTTCTGTATCTCATCTGCCCGTCTTAAAACCTTGAGAGTTAACAAGACAAAAACATGTCTTTCCAGCCTGCAGAAATCAATCCGAGCGCCCTATTGTTTTCGCTCAGCCCTGAAGTATGGAATCTCTGTGAAGTTCTGCGCCGTGTGCTGTCAGATACGGCTATTTTTTTGAAACCCAATGAATGGCTAGAACAACCAAACGCCTCATTAATACGTTAACACGAATGTATAACATAAGAGACATCTCTTGAAATAGATTTTATCATCCATCCCACAGTACACGTGAGTCTTTCAATCTCGGCTATCATATATACCTGGACAACATTTTAAATAGGTGTGTATATTCCATGCCTGCCATACGACAAGGTGCATACTATATCGGTTATGACAAGTCTTGTCCATGTCATAACCATGAACCTCCCACCAATGCAGTCGCTGTGAGTTCGAGCCCAACTCATGCTGGCTTCCTTCCACCATAATGCTGGCCGCCATCGTATAAGTGAAATATTCTTGAGTACGACGTAGACCAGCAATCAAATAAATAAATAAATTAGTTTTGCTTTCGACTTGTCACAGCTGAAGACACAATGATCCGCAGTCTGTGTAATAAAACTAGAAAGTAAGAAACGAACAGGTGTTTTGGGAGTAATTCAGTTGGTTCGATGATGTTAAAGTCAGTTTGCATGATTTGTTTTCCATTTAAAAGGCAATGGTGCATGATGTTTGTGGCCAAAAGATGGTAATTTTACTCACTGTATGACAAATGTGAGTGTGCAGAAAAAATGAAGATTTCACGACCAGGTCTCAAGACAGTCAAAGACAAACTTAGGAAAGGTGCTGAAATAAAAATTATCCGCTGCATTTTGTTGTTCAACATTTCAAGCTCCTGAATATTTTCGTCAGATTTCCAACAAGTACTTGCGCTCTATAAGATTTTTGTTTCTGACAACAATATATGGCCGTATTTTACAGCAGAGAGATGTACTGTAATTACAGCACGAAGACAAAATATTCTCTACAAATACATTACCTCCTATAGGTTTTTTGCGGAATTGACCTTCCATTGGTTAATGAGCACTTAATTTTGCTGGAACTTTAGAACGGTTTTGTTTACATTGGACAATGTTGTACTTCCGCAGTTGGCAAAGTTTACAATAAATTTTGGTGAAAGTTTGGGATATACAGTGTATTTTCCTGTAAACGTGTGTAGACAGACAAAAACATGTTTCAGTGCGTTACTCTCTATCTCACACTGTTCAGTAAGAAAAACAGGATGTCTGGGGGGGGGGGGATGAAAACGGATTATTAGCTATTTGTTCGAGTACAGTCTAGGACACGCGTACAGTTTTTCCGGTTAAGTGCTCTTCCTCATATATGTCCACGAAACCCATTATTGGTTCTGTGGTTCGTCTTTTCATTTGAATGCCAACGTGTTAAAATTGAATTGAAGTGGCTGTCGGTGGTTTTGCCCAATACAATGGCTTCTCCTTCTGCTAATGGTTTCGGTCAGCCGACTAATTATCCGCTGAATCGCACTGAATTTCATAATTTTGCGTTTTCCCCCGATGATGTAATTGCCGGGCTCTCCAATGAATAACAGCGTGTGCAATAAGTGGTATTCAACCTGTGTAGAAATTATCGCGAGAACCACGGGATTTTGCGAGTATGGGTGACAGAGTCCGGCAAGGTTTGTCACTTCACATTGAACTTGCATGGACGAAAAAAATCCGTAGCACTCACAAGTTTCCTTCGAAAACCAAATACTATTCACCAACTTCTGCGTTACAAAGTAAAAAATCATGTGGCCTCGATGCTGTGTTAACGTCTTTGATCAATGGGATGCACAGTAATATGGACATTCTTTGTTTTACCTAATTCTTCTTACGTCATTATGCTAGTGGCAGAATCCATTGCTTCTGTTTAAGCATTTGTGTTAACGGAAAGAGTAAAATTCTAACTGAGGTAAATTGACTAGATACCGTATATCACCGATTATGTGTGGCCATTTGCCAACTGCCACATTGTTATCTGCTTTTACTCTCCACGCTGTAGTCTTTTATACTACCGTGATGACAAGGCAACCGTTTTCTCAATGAATTTCAGCGTATGATATACATCGGTGAAATATATATCCAAGACTATGTGTGGATTTGGGAATTCGTAAATCTGCCATTCAGTTGGAGCGCATATATGCACTTTAATAACCATGAAACACTAAACAATCCGTATCATCGAGTGCTTAGACCATTGCTTGGGCCACCTGATATTTATTGAACTTTCTCATGCTATGAGTGTTTTTGACTAATGTGTAACGAGTATATGATTATAAGAAAGTTAGGATTATATATTTAAACGTGTACCAAGAGATGTTCCAATAAGGGTACAAATAACCTTCACCGAGTCGCTGTTTTTAACGTTTCCAGACCTAACGAAATGCACCCGCAGGCCAAGACTGTCACCATGTGCTCAGAGAAACACCGGCCCTCCCACATGTTTAGATAATTAACCAAAAATAGGTTGCTGTTAGGAAACAAAATACCTTAAAGTATATGAAGTTCACATATTCCATCGAGCAAACCGGAAATATTTACGGGCTCCTGATTTCGAACGGGTTACGAAAGCGTATTGGTTCTCAAGGTTAGCGTTGTGGTATAGGGAGTCCAATTAAGCCACATGAGCGCAGCTAACATATTTACGGCCGTGCCGATCTGGAGTTACTGAGTATGAGATTTTGGTGCAACGGAATGACGTCGTATTAAAGCAGGTAAAGCTCTCAGTGCCAAGCATGATTTTTGTGATGCAGTCGGCAGCACAACTTTAAATTGTTACGCAACACATTCCATTTCTTCCCGCTTCCGCTCTACAATCCAAGACACGTAGAGAATGAGCCGGTCGTGTATATCTCATTTTACACGTTGGCGACATTCCTAAAGTGGAATCGACTGATAATGGTTGGGTGCGATCAGTTGCCAGCTATCACACTGTAGTCGCTGCTCTGGTTTTGCTCTCTTTGCTGGAGTCCTTCATATCGTATTCCCGCTTCACCGCGATTATGCTGGTGGACTAAGTATTCCCGAGACCTGGTCCCTTTGACCAGGTATTATTGTTAATTGATTACATATTAAATGAGGTTTCGACTACTAATGCAGATTAACACCAACAATTGAGAAGGCCTCCAAAACTTCAGTCGCAAATGCCTAGCAATACTGTTATCTAACCCGGAAGCTTTACTCAGTTGTGAGATATTATATACCAGTCACGTCTAACACATTGCAGCTAACACCACTACATTATTACCTTTTTTCCTATCACGGTATTGCTGGAAATTAAGCATTTGCATCAAAAGTTAAAAACAAATTCACAACACCACGAATTTCATCGGTTACCTGTCACCATTAGCCAACTATCACACGGCTGTCACAACGGGTCAGGTTTTTATTTCCCAAGCTGCAGTCTCTATCTTAGCAACTGTACAAAGACTGTGAAGAAAGGGTTTTAGTTATTAGCCGATCTCAGAGGCTTGCCTACATTGCCATGTGCGCCACAATCGTTATCTGCCATGGTGGCTTATTTTATTCCAGTAGCACGATTGAAACAAACGCTGAATCATGGAACCTGTGTTTTGGCCACGGATACACCGTAGCAGCTATCTGGAAGACGGAGTTGTGCTTGTTGTTGTTGCTGGGGATGGTATTTTTCTTCCTGTTTATCGTGGATACATGTACATTCTGCTAATCTTGTGACCACACATAAATCATTTTTTTTTGGACATGTTATAGAAGAATTATTGGGGCATTCTGCAAAGATGTCTATGTGTTTAAGTGCATGTAGCTTCTCAGAAGTGCGGATTGTTACTTCCGCTTCCTGTTTTCTTTGAGGTAGCAGTCAGTGACGTCATAGCTTGAAGGTAGTGCTGCAGGCCAGCATGAAAATGACGTCACACTGATCTATCATTCCGTCGCTAGTCTTTGTGACATCCTACCTTTGTGGAATAGTAACATCTTAAATACCTTTAACCATGACGACAAATAGGGAAGAATTTCGGCAGTGATACGGCACATTGCACCTCAGTATTTTGGGATCAGGAGTTCGAAGCCATCGCTGGTCACATTGCAGCTTTCATACAACATTCTTCCAAGATACCGAGCGATTAATGATGGTTTCTAGGAGACCTGGACAGGTTCCTCCGGCTATAAATAATTTGACCTCCGCTTTAGGGCACATGGACAAGAAGTATAAATTACACCAATAAGGCGTTATTGTAATTATTCTACAAATACGTCTTAACACACACATCCTCCCCAAAAGAAAAAATAAATGACAGACAGAATAAATACAGAAGCCGTAAGCTGTAGAAACCTATATTTTTAATCCGAAAATTTGCCGGCTTTTCGTTAGTATAGCTGCTTTTCGGTGACATGTAGTTTAGTACGTCTGTATTTATATTGAAGGCGTTTTATAGATTTACTAAAAGCAAGGGAGAAAGTCCTATTGCTTTGTGTGTCATAAATCAATCATGATACCCGATTAAAGTAGAAAACAAACAATTAGCTTTCTACCACGACATCTTCGTCACTACCCAAATTGCTTATTCGTCAACCTTAAAAGCTTCAGCCACATCTTTATACTTAGCGCACAGCTGGAACATCCCATCCAACGTATCACACGTACACTCTTTCTTATGAGATTTTTTGTGGTAGGTCTGATTGTTTTAACGGTTTTCTTGTCGTAGTCAGCGACCAACGCAGTTTTGCTTTATTTCAGGACTGACAGGAAGTCAGCCATGATAATGAAATTTGCTTTGACCGTGAAGTCAGCGGAAACTGTTCGAACTGCCACCCATTATTTATTGATGATGAATTAGATGCAATGGCGACGACCACAAAGTAATCTCAGCATGATACAACTAGTCAGTTGACCCATATTGTATACACATTTATATCATATGATAGATGTGTTTATCTCGTATACATAGATAATGCAGCCGAAATGATCAAAAATCCTACTGCTAGTTTTTAATATCTACAGCAGTGACGTCTAATAGATTGTTTTCAATATCGCTGTTTTTTCACCTGCTCCTGCTTCGCAAAGTGCTGGGGAATGTATATTAAGTTGCTGCTAGTTGAACATTTACGTGAACGGTTAGAATACCTTACATAATAACCTAAGAAACTATCTTACTTAGTTTATTATATACAATGTGGTCGAACTTTGGGAAGAAATAGTCAGTTTGCAACCGTTCCGTACTATTCCATAAGGGGCCTCCGACGCCCAGGCGAACCGTGTTCCAGCGCGACGCGATGACCCAGGAGATTCTCACCAAAAGGATCGAGGTGAGTTTAACTTCCTCTCCGGTCGCACGTGGGAAGGCTTACTCGCAGCCTGCTGATGGTCGTGGGTTTCCTCCCGGGCCCTGCCCGGTGTCTTCACACCACAATGCTGGTCTCGGTCGTATAAATGAAATAATCTGGAGCACGGCGTAGAACACCAATAAAATAAATAAATAAATACAATCCCAAAATACAACGTGTATACAGCAGTATCATCAACAGTCCTATATTTTTGTCACATTGTTTGGGCTACATCGACCTACATCTGGTTATAGGTTAATGTGGAAATCACATATAAAAATACAGAAGAGAGAGTAAGGTGGTCTGCTGTAGCAAGGGCAATTTGTCCCAAAATAATTTTCAGATCTGTTTCAATCTTCTCAGCTGAGCTTTCAGAAATACAGATCTGAACTGTCCCATTCACTAATCTGAAACTCCATCGTTTCGAGTGTACAATCCTCAACATCTTAACGCTGCACGCTATAAAAACTTTTGTCGTTCAATCATAGTCATTCTGGCGTCATATAACCTAGTTGTTCGTGAATAATAAAGACCATAAGGTCACAGTTAACACAAATGTACCAGGTACATCGATAATAAATCAATCTGTGAAGAGGGCCATTTTGATATTAGTCGGTCAGACTCAGCATCGTCCGAAAAAACATAAACTAGTCAAACTTTAGAATCGAAGTCAAGAACATGTACGCCGTTGAAAGCACGACTGGCAACTTCTTTTGGAGTCTTTTTTGTGTTTTACAAGGAACAGAAGAAATTTTGCTAAGAACAGCCGAGTTCACCTTAGCCATGGAGTCACGCGATTCGAAGTTCGCATGCTATCGGAGAGGATGTCTGGGTTAATTGCGACATAATGATCTTTATTATTCTCACATAATGAGGTAATAAAAATTAATAATTACTTTAACATCACGAGGCTCTAAGTACATACATGTACCAAAGGAACAAGGTCAACCAATGAATACATCCTGTATCAAACGAACAAAAGTGAATCATTAATTAAAGGTATGAAAGTAACAAAGTGGAACCACTGTTCAGAGCTTCATTGGAAAACGTAAGCTAAAACAGGCTATATGAGGGCTGTTACCTGAGTTTGTGTATCAGTCAGAGGGAGAAAATGTTTGTTTAAGAAAAGTGAAACATTAGTCAGAGCGGTACAGTGATCGGTTGAGAAATATGGGACAGCGTTCAAAGGAAGAAAAATGGTCGGTTCAGAAAAAAGAGGACACCACTAAGAGCGGGACACTGGTGAGCTCAGAAAAATGGGACACCAAGTCGTTTTGAAATAAATTCTGGTGGGCCATCAATACATGAAAACATTTAACCAAGGCTAAGTGAGTGCTTCACCCTAATGCGGAAAAGTCAAGCGAGGACGCTTCATCTTAATTCTGAAACGTCAAGCGAGGTCGCTTCACCTTAATGCTAAAACGTCAAGCGAAGACGCTTCACCTTAATGCTGAATCGTCAAGCGAAGAAGCTGCTTATTTTAAGGTCTTAGGTGTGATCCGATCCAGGATTAACCCTGGATCTACCGACCCCGACGTGGAAGCTCAACCAGCTGAGCCATCGGGGCCTGTTGTTTTGACTTAGAAGACTGCAGAGGCTCTACACTGGCTGACGTTGGATGTAGGGTTTCCTGGGTTAAATATTGCAGCCTTGGTCACGCTTGAATAAATGTACAGTACCTAAAATTCAGGTTATTCAAGGCATAGCCTGGACTTCCCTATCTCTCATACCAGTCAATCACAATCGATTCTGCATATCTATCTTTAATTTAACAAAGGCTAGCATTATATAAAAATTTAAATCTTTAGGATGAACATTTAGATGCTGACATTTCTCTAGAGCACAAAGAAAGTGACAGTATTTATCTTTAGAGTACTGTTAATCACCGGCAAGGGATAAACTATCCATTTCTGACTTCTTAACCCATGTTTTCATGTTAAGACAACTACAGTCAGTAGATGCCATAAATAATCATTAAAGCCGTGTCCTTTCTCGCTTTGTGGTTAAGAAGGGGTTTTAAATAACCTCTATATAGGTGAGGAGGCGAAAAACACATATCAGCTTTCCTATGGACCAACAAAAGTGACAGACGCTCTTTCCTCGATGTCTTTATGACAAATGGGGTAATTATAATATTGACATGGCAAATTACCTGTTCGTAAATGGACAATGTATAGGTTCCAAAATGACCTGCTTTAGACCTATATATTTCACACCATGTTGACATTGTTGGATACAGTAACTTATGTAATGGCGTCATCCTACGTCACTAGTGTTACACTCAGGTATAACTTTGTCAAATATACTCCATCAAACACTTTCGTGTTAAGTGTATCAGCTATTACTACCTGAAATACAGCAAATATAGACATTGCGCTGAAGAGTAATTTGTGTTCTCTAGGGCAGTTGACACCATGGTCGGTGCTGTAGATTAAATCACAACCAGAATGGCACCATGGTCGGTGCCGTAGATTAGACCACAACTAGAATGGCACCATGGTCGGTGACGTAGATTAAATCACAACTAGAATGACACAATGGTCGGTGCCGTATATTAGACCACAACCAGAATGACACAATGATCGGTGCCGTATATCAGACCACAACCAGAACGGCGCCATGGTCGATGTCGTAGAATAGACCACAACCAGAATGGCACAATGGTCGGTGCCATAGATCAGACCACAAGCAGAATAACACAATGATCGGTGCCATAGATCAGACCACAACCAGAATGACACAATGATAGGTGCCATAGATTAGACCACAACCAGAATGGCACAATGATCGGTGTCATAGATTAAACCAGAACCAGAATGGCACAATGGTCGGTGCCATAGATTAGACCACAACCAGAATGGCGCCATGGTCGATGTCGTAGAATAGACCACAACCAGAATGGCACAATGGTCGGTGCCATAGATCAGACCACAAGCAGAATAACACAATGATCGGTGCCATAGATCAGACCACAACCAGAATGGCGAAATGGTCGTGCCGTAGAATAGACCAGAACCAGAATGGCACAATTGTCGATGTCGTAGAATAGACCACAACCAGAATGGCACAATGGTCGGTGCCATAGATCAGACCACAAGCAGAATAACACAATGATAGGTGCCGTAGAATAGACCAGAACCAGAATGGCACAATGGTCGGTGCCATAGATTAGACCACAACCAGAATGGCACCATGATCGTGCCGTAGAATAGACCACAACCAAAATGGCACAATGATCGGTGCCAAAGATTAGGCCAGAACCAGAATGGCATAATGGTCGATGCCGTAGAATAGATTACAACCAGAATGGCACCATGGTCAATGCCGAAGATTAGACAACAACCAGAATGGCACCATGGTCGGTGCCATAGATTAGATCACAACCAGAATGGGACAATGGTCGGTGCCATAGATTAGACCACAATCAGAATGGCACTTTGGTGTGTGTTGTAGATTAGACCACAACCAGAATGGCACCATTATCGGTGCCGTATATTTCACCACAACCAGAATGACACAATGGTTGGTTCAGTAAAATAGACTACAACCAGAATGGCACAATGATAGATGCTGTAGATCAAACCACAACCAGAATGGCACAGTGATCGGTGCCATAGATTAGACCACAATCAGAATGGCACAATGGTCGGTACAGTAGATTAGACCACAACCAGAATGACACAATGATCGGTGCCACAAATTAGACCACAACCAGAATGGCACCATGGTCGATGCCGTAGAATAGACCACAACCAGAATGGCACAATGGTCGGTGCCATAGAGTAGACTACAACCAGAATATCACCATGGTCGGTTCCGTCTATTGGACCACAACCAAAATGACACAATGATCGGTGCGGTAGATAAGACCACAACCAGAATGGCACAATGGTCGGTGTAGTAGGTAAGACCACAACCAGAATGGCACCATGGTCAGTGCCATAGATTAGACCACAAACTGAATGGCACAGTGGTCGGTGCCAATGATTAGACCACAACCAGATTAACACAATGATCGGTGCTGTTGATCAGAAGACAATCAAAATGGCACAATGGTCGACGAAGTAGATTATGAGACATTCAGAATGGTGCAATGCCCTTCTTGAATAGCTAGGACTGTACTAAAATGCACAGGTTTCACACTTCGCACTTAAATCCGCTTGACTAACCCAGTGTATAATGTCTTTGGATATGGGGAAAAACACCAGTCCAGAAAATGAAATAAATAAGTCTTGATAAGTACAGACGGGTTCAGCTTGTACCTCTTACGTCATTACTTATAAATTCAGAAAGTACTTTGGCAAAATAGTGCAGCAAACGTCTTCGTTTAATGTGTATTCTTTGCAACATTTTTGGCATATATAGCCAGAGGGCTGGTTTTCCCTGGCGTTGTGTTGAACAGTTCTGTACCAGTTGAACGTCACTATACTGGAAACCACTCTTGAGGCGAAACTGGAGAGCAGTTTGCAAATCATGTCGACGTTGCTCTGTAAATGACGGTTATTTAATTATCACCTGTAGGAAATATAAATTTTGCATGGAAATATATTAGGACTTTCACTATAGATAATGAAACTGGAGAAGTAACGACAGTGTGACGGTAAAATATCACAGGTAACTAGTAAAATGTGGCCTCTTGTCAATTTAGCTCAGCTGGAGTTTTTTCTAACTGTTCACTCAAATGGTTAAATGGCAACAAGTTACACTCCCTCAATCACAATGGCTTAAGCCGATATAGGTGACAAATTATAGTGATTTTGATAGCAATTTGTAACTCATTCATGGTTTAAAATGACTTAAATGCTTTGTTGTCACGCACAATAATCAAAACGGGAGAGTGGTCAGATAAAAATCCGGGACACCGGTCAGAGCAGCAGAGTGGCAAAAACTGGACACCGAAGAAGGACAGAGCGGCTGCTTCAGAAGTATAGGATATTATGTTGTGGCTTTGAACATAGTGTACTTTTCTCTTCGATACTCGCTCAAGACGTATTTTTTCACCTCGCGCAAGACATATATGGATGGATTTAGGTTCATCTGATAAACCGGGAAGAAGATTTCCCGATTACCATTAGGCCACAGGGACAACACAGCTGGAATTATTTGATTTAGACGTCCAATACGGAAGAAAGCATACTTCTCGGATTATGTCAACACCCGGTTAGTGCCACCTCCTCGAAAATCGCGTTTCCACACTTAGCGTCCTTTCCCTACAGGTCAGTTGTAAGTTGTCATCGTATAGTACCATTCCAGCTGCAGGTCTGATTTATGCTTGCACCATTGGGTCAGTAGAGAACTAAACAGAAAGAATGTGATTTTGTTTTCATCTGCTTTTGTTTATGTCCGGTATCATGTTATTAAAGCTGTGGTCTTTATGTGTATAGTATATCTTTTTACCTCAACTATCCTACTGTCAGTATAACTTGTGTTCAAAAGTATATATCACATGAGATGTTTTTGAGACTTTGAGAGTTATTCGTAGCAACATCAATGCATCATGTTTGAAAATGGCCAAGAAATTCGTAATTGAGCTTTTCCTAGGTTAACTTAATTGCAAGTTTTAAACCTTTAGCGTCATTCATATAAAGTAATTCGTCTTGTACAGTCTAACTGCATTCCGTATTCATTTAGATTTTCGAGAAATATAAACACCAACTGAAATATGCCCTTCTGCTGTTTAATAATGGATGATGGCGGTCAAGATTATGTGTGAAGAAACCATGCGCAAGCACCATGGAGAAGTGTCACTGAATCCTGAAATGAGTAGTTGATTTAAATCAAACTTTGTACTACATTTCCCAGGAGGTACTGAAAAATGACCTTCACCTTTCTCATGACTGATATTTTAGTGAAAGGCTTCAAGGATAAAAGGGTATCAATAATTTCAGTCATTTTTGTGCGTTGGGAAAACCCAAGTACCCGTTAAACCACCGACATCTGGCAAGTTACTGACGAATGTTCCCACGTGTGACGCCTAAATATGCACATCATATTAACTGGAGACAAATTGTCTTCAACGGATGATACACTTCGCAAATCGTCACACGTGCCTGACTGGTGGCTTTCTGTTGCCAAGTCCTCAAGAACTGTAAGAAGGTGGAAATCTATTTCATGTACAAAGTTGGAAATCGTACTTTATGACTGTCCAACTCAATACCCACTCAACAGCACCCCTTTTTCCTATTATCCACCTTACACTGGCATATATTTCCATGTCTTATCATGAAATGTCAGGTTACTGTGAAAAGAATTCAGGGTTATTCCGAGTAAAAATCAGGGTTAGATTCTTGTTGTATTTCCATGCAGCAAGGTTGATGCTTTCATGTAATTGCATGTACATGTACTTGGTATAACGCTCGCGTGTTTAAGTGCCATAACTCTGTATATGTGACACACTGGCGTGCTTGCGGTTTCTCGGACACCTGCCGTTCTGCAGACACAAACCTCAACACATATATTTTATTCAAATGATATTTGATAGACTGATATACATATGCTCTGAGAGAACCACCTCCCGTCAGCAGTTACCTGTCAAACTTCCTAAGTAATATCCATATAGCCTCATAAACTCCTCATGTGAACGATCCATCGAGAGCGTAGCCTTTATGAAAACAAACATATAAGTCATTCACGTCGATATCCCAGCATGTACATTTGTAAAGTGCTCCAGCTAAAGCCCACCTTTTAATGTGAACGTTTTACTAAACGTTTTTGTCTGTAAAACAAGTATTTAAAAATAGTACAAACATTTGTGCTCACAAACTGTTTAGCAATGGCTTCCCATAGTCTTTTCGATGATGTTTAATTTTTTCTCCTTTTTTAAATCGCTACTTTTTCAGCTTTTCGTGAAATGAAAGTAAAATTGGAAATATCTTCACGTATGAAACGTCGGCTACAGTTGCAGTGTACTCTCCATGCTCTCGATCTTCGCGTTTGACGTCAGATTACACAATTTTCAACTTCCCCATAGATAACACTCTCGTAAGGTCTTTTGTGTAGCCCTATTTCCGTTTTAATTTATTGATTTGTATAATTTTTTACGCCGTACTCAAGAATATTTCACCTCTACATCGGAGTTCAGCACTATGGTGAGAGAAACCTGGCAGAACCCAGAGAAAACGAACGACCATTGCTCGTTCAGCATGAAGGGGATAGCTCAACGACTGGTTGACCCGTATCAGTATAATGGCTCGGGCGGGGCGCCTTACTTGCCTTTGGTAAGTCGTCTCATTGAAGCAGCACTAGATAAAAGAGCGATGGGAAATCCGTCCTGCAACAAGGAGGTACATTACTTACATCCTAAGGATTCCTTCGTCGTCATAGACGGAACAATTGTTGAGCAAAATGTTTAACCCCAGGCACTCACTCACTCACCATCGCTCGTTTTGAAGACAACATACAGAGAACAACTATCACTTTCATATCCCGGTGTCACAGGGGAGAAGATTTGTCAGTAACTTAAGCCAAATATTGCTGGTATAGCCTGAACAACCGTGTTTCATCTACTCAAAAGACTGATTGCCATCATACATGTATTTCTTGAGCAAGGCGTTAAACTACAATCAACCAAACCTACTCATAGATTATACTTAGATTGGGAATCAGGAGGTTTGTTACGTAACCGGCTTGATCAGCACTCGGCCTTCCTCTACTCAAGAGATTAATGTTCATCGTAGTTCTTGAGTAAGGCGCTGAACTTCAATCATTCAAATCTACTCATAGATAATGCTCTCACTTTAAATAAAGAGGCTTATCAGCTAGCTGGGGAGAGTCGGTGGTTTACGCCGGGCATATGGGTTTCTTCTGGTCATGAACGCGACCGGAGTCATATCAGTAAAAAAAGCTTTTGAGTATTGCTAATAAAACATCAATCAAATCAATCAAATTATAAACCTGGATAAGTTACACGTGACTCAAAGAGTCTTTATATATCTATTCATATCTCCACCTCCTCGCCTATTAGACAATGGCCGTGTGTGTCATTAACAGAGATTAATACTTGTGGGTGGACAGGCTGTCTGTAAGTGCATTCTTCTTCGGTCGCAATGGTCTTAGTGACCTTCTTAATAAAAATGTGTGCTAATCCTTGGTCTGCTTGAGACAATTGTCGCCAGCATGACGAATGTTCCTGCTCCGATGTGTTATGTAAAACGTTATACCATTGTGCAAAACTTTCGCTAAACTGCAACGCAATGGCCGTTCCGATCGCATCAGGAAAGCGCCTGCCCAGAAAGGTGGTTTGTCTGAGTTTTATACACTATTAAGGCTTTTTGTTGCTCTTGTCATAAATGAATACTGAGATCTGAAGTAGCCTCCTAAGATTTTTTCTTGACATATTTAATTTCGCGGAATAGAGTGAAGATGTCGGGGTTATCATTCCCACGAGCCTGTAGTAACTCTGGAAACATTTTGATGCGTGGCAATTTGGTCACGATAAATGCTGACCTTAGGCTAGTTGATGTTAGCTTCTAAATTAATACGAGTATCCTGCTCCAACTTTCCTTTAATTCCAACTTTCTTGTTATATCCTATGTTATTTTAGGGAAAGATCTCACAGTACATTTTATGTGTTTTAAATGTGGGTCTTCGCAGCACACAGAGACGGAGGCTATAAAATATTCGGTGCCATGCATAATTCAGTGCGATGGTAACGATCTTGTGTTGTACAAAGCTACCAAGGGATTTTAAACATTCTAACATCATTCCTTATATTGTTTTGTAAAAAATAATACATTGATATGTACTCAAGTGATTCGTACCTTAGAGCTCTTAATGCGTTTTTGCTGTGCCATTCTACGGTATTTATTTTTCCATACCTTTTTTGTCTTTGAGTGAGTAAGTGAGTGCGTGTTGTACTTAACAATTTTTAAGTCATACGGCGACGAACGAATTCTTAGATTGCATGTAATGTTCCTCCTTATTGCAGGCCGGATTTCCACCACTCTTTATCTAGTGCTGCTTCACTGAGTCACCTTAACAATGGCAAGTAAGCTGCTCCGCCCGAGTCATTATACTGATACAGATCAACCAGTCGTTTGAACTGTCCTCTTCATGCTGAACGCATGTGACTCCATCCCGGATTGACTCCGGAGCTATCGCTCCCGAAGTGGACGTTCTACCAACTGTGGAGCTGGTCATATGTCTTTGAAACCGTAGTCAAACGTCTGGTATCCACCTGTATATGATACCTTGGAAACCTCCTGACGTCAAGCCGCATTTCATTTACCGAGACCAGGGGCTGATTTCACAAATCTATTTCTGGCGTCAGGACTTAAAACCTCTTCATTTTGTCCGGTGCACATATATCTCCTCTCAAAGCATTTATGAGGTGGTTCAAAAAATTTCTTTAATAAACTCTATTCTGGCAATTGAAATATGGGCTAATGCTTGTATGGTTTCGGCTTCCTAAATTGCAGTCTGCGTTCTTATTGGCTGAAGAACGCGGCATTCTTCCTCGTTATCCAGGCGCTGATCGAGTAATATTCTACAACAATCTATTCGCACAAAATTGAAAAGCACATGTTTCAAGTGCTCATTTGTTCGAAGGTTTTTTTTTTAAATTTTTTAGCCAGCTTCAAATTTTAAAGTTCATACCAGTCACTCTGTAATCCACAATTACATACTGCAACTTTATTCTAGGTTAATTCTTATCCTAATTCCTTACTGTATTATTGCCATGGTGGTTTGAGCGTCGGTTTGGAAATTAGTCAGGCGATTGTGGTTGATGGTTGGTATAGGAATGCCTCGTTTCGATGCCTAGACTAATACACGTTAACGGAACATCTAGAACTAGTGTATCTTTGAGATCCACTCTGTACGCTGCTATATAACTATAGATGATGCATCTGGTATGCCTAGAAGGTCACATTATTGACCTGATATCGTACAGGAATCACTGTAGGCTGTGACCACGGATGGGGGATGGTTGGGGGAGGGGGGGGGAGGAAGGATCGGGTTTGGAGAGATGTCGTAGAGGCCGAAGATTCCGTGATCTTATTGTACAACTTAACGCGTCGCTATGGCAGCAGCGAAACGTGTCCACGTCCTAGTGGAATACATGAATTGTACTGGTATAAAAGTGCACAAACTTGACTCATTTCCCCGATAGAATGTATAGAGGTTTAATGATCTAACATTTCTAAGGGGTTTTTGTTGGTTGTTTTTAATATAATACCGGTGATAGAAATTATTGTCAACTATGTGGAAAATAAGGTTCATATTAGCTTTTCCATACGTGACGTATAGAAATACACACCGTGTTGTTGGATACAAAGTTGTCTTTAACGAACAATAACGGTCATACGACGTACTCGACCACTTATTACCAAAATCCAACATATGTAGAGAAAATGTGTAAAATTCTTGTCCAAAGTCAGATTTGAACTTACGCCTCTCTCATTCTTTTAGAGAAAGGCAAGCACCATGTCCACACAGTCGACAAACATTGTCATATATGTTGCAGAGTTTATGTTTCATTCCAAATGATTACAAAGTCATACTGCCTTCCTCTCCCGTCATGTGTGAGAAAGCCTTCCAGCAACTTGTGGGTGGTCGTGAGGCTTCCCCGAGCTCTGCCCGGGTTTTCCTCCCGCCATAATGTTGGCCGGCGTCGTACAAGTGAAATATCCTTGAGTGAGGCGTAAAGCCGCAATCAAATACATTAATAAATAATTACAAAGTGAATATAGTACTGGTACTCCATACCAAAACATTAGTGGGAAATAAGTGATATTTTACATAAAAAATAAATGAAGATAATCCTAATCCATCCCATATAAGGTGACTATAATAAGTATCTGAGTACGCGTGGCTGACAAACTACGACAGGCGTCGTAAGAGTTTAAAAGCAATGCCATGGCAACGGAGGGAATGCGTTATGTAAATGGTGGGTAACTACCGGAAACATGTTCCAAATTTAAGAATTCATACATATTTTTGTTCCCTGCAAATGGAAGAAAAAAACAAAAATTGGAATGTAAAAGTTGGAAAGAAAATGCTGAAATCTTAATATTTCTTACAGTGAAATTTATTCAGCCATAACATACCCTCTCTAATTAAACGTGAGCTGCAAAGTTGGGCTTGGCAATTTGATCAAAATAATTTGAACTTGGATTTTGAGACGCAGTGAAGTAGAATTGGTCTTGGTCGATTCATTTGCCCGTCTATCACGTCAGATCCAAAAACCGCTACATTTTTAAAGCAACATTACGGTATTAACAATGCACACGCACTTAGCTAAATGCAGTTTGGTACTCAGGAATGTTTTTCAACATTTCCAGGTGTTTGAGAAAGTTATTTTCGAAGGAAATGGTGTTGAATAAAGCTGATATGACATTCGGGGCTTATGATCGCGAGTCAAGACACAACGGATGGCGATATTGTTTTATAACACACAGTGGGACGACTACAGTACGGTCTTGTCTTCCAAAACACGAATGTGGCTAATACCGCATTTTTTCTTGTCTTATAGAACACGAGTGAAACGATTACAATATTATCTTGTCTTATCGCACACGAATGAGACGGCTACCACACTATCTTGTCTCATTGCATAAAAGTGACACGACTACCACACTATCTTGTTGTATAAGCCCCGAGTCACACGACTACCACACCATTTTGTCTTATGGCACACAAGTGACACGGCCACCACATTTCTTCTTGTATAGACCACGAGTGACGCGACTACCACACGATCTTGTTGTATAGACCACGAGTGACACGACTACCGAACTATCTTGTTGTATAGACCACGAGTCACACGACTACCACACTATCTTGTTGTATAGACCACGAGTCACACGACTACCACACCATTTTGTCTTATGGCACACACGTGACACGACTACCACATTTGTTGTTGTATAGACCACGAGTGACGCGACTACCACACTATCTTGTTGTATAGAACGCGAGTGACACGAATACCACACCATTTTGTCTTATGGCACACAAGTGATACGACTACCACATTTCTTCTTGTATAGACCACGAGTGACACGACTACCGAACTATCTTGTTGTATAGACCACGAGTGACACGACTACCACACCATTTTGTCTTATGGTACACAAGTGACACGACCACCACATTATTTTGTCTAATGACACACAAGTGACACGACTACCACATTTCTTGTTGTATAGGCCACGAGTGACACGACTACCACACCATTTTGTCTTATGGCACACAAGTGACACGACTACCACATTATCTTGTCTTATAGAACAGGAGTGACACGACTACCACACTATCTTGTTTACAGATCACGAGTGACACGACTACCCCATTATCTTGTCTTATAGAGCACGAGTGAAACGACTACCACAATATCTTGTGTTATAGACCACGAGTGACACGACTACCCCATTATCTTGTCTTATAGAACACGAGTGAAACAACTTCCACAATAACTTGTCTTACAGAGCAATAATGACACGACCACCACACTATCTTGTCTTGTCGCTCACAAATAATTCGACTACCACATTTTCTTGCCATATAGCACACAGGTGACACGACCACACTATCTTGTCCTTCAGAACGCTAACCGCAGAAGAAGTAAACCGGTCGTTTTGATTCCATCAAGCACTGAAATGCAGAAGTCAAGGCTCCTTCTCCAGTAAGTGGACGAAAGTCAGGAACTAAAACGATACATTGCTGCGGGATTATAGATATTATGCAGGTTTAAATCGGATGGCCTGTAGCTATGTCACCACAAGAAAGGTTTTACACTTGTAATTCGAGGAAAATTGGCTTCAAATCAACGCACATCCGTGTTTGTAAAAATTATACTTCCGGTATCAGAATGAAGAACAGTTAAACTTGAGATTTACCCGAAAAACATTCTACGCTATTGGCTGGTTCAACGCAAACGGTTGACACGAGATTGTTCTGGAGCAGTTATGTAATTGCGAGTAACATTATCTACCCCTTATCCACCCCATCATCATTGGGGAATTCCATATTCATCCAAGTATTAGTTAATCGAATAGGATTCCATCATTTAGTACGCAAAATTATTTTCAAAAAAGGAAAAAAAAAACGCCGCGTGTTGATTGCTAAAGCAGTCAATAGTCACAGAGATGGAGATTCCTTTTCTTCATTTGAAGCAAATGCGTCTGTACCTAACTTGGGAAGGATTCTAGCTTCTTATGATAATATGTGGCGTAGCAAATTCATTGATTCTCTAAGAAGGAACTGTTTCCACAATAACAACGCAATATTTGGGGGAAATCAGGTAGTATTAAGTTAGTCTTAACCATTCAGCTGACAACCATTAGGTAATACATGTAAATAACATCGTTCCACATATCTGATTTTTTTTTGATTGTTGTTTTACACCGTACTCAAGAATATTTCACTTATACGACGGCGGTCAGCATTATGGTGGGTGGAAACCGGGCCGAACCCGGGGGAAACCTACGACACGCTGACAGACCTTCCCACGTACGGCTGGAGAGGAAGCCAGCATAGGCTGGTCTTGAGCTCACAGCGACCGCATTGGTGAGAGGCTTCTGGGTCACTACGCCGCGCTAGCGCGCTAACCGACTGAGCCACGCAGGCCCCCTCCACATATCAGTTAATGCAGACTCCTCAGTTAATGCAGACTCCTCGTGTTTGGTCGAAATACATTGGTTAGAGTGATTTAGCCTCATTTAGTTTAGGCGAAAGTCAATAGTTAATGGATTAGTCGCATATATATAGTCGCTTAGTATTTAACATCTGCATGAGGTGGGGGATATATAGTAAAAATATGTTTTTTATGAATCCGAATAATAGGTAAAATATATTGTAAAGGCAGTTGATACATAATTCTTTCTACAAAGACTTGATCACAAATAGGCCTAGTTGTAAATAAGTGCTTATCTAAAATCTGAGGCTCGAACTGACATTTAAGTAAATGTAGAATAACGAATTAAGTTATAAACTTGAACATGACTGCTGTTCTTTCTTACCTCACATAGCCGTTGCGATCTTGATATCTATACCGGGTCAAACAAATCAAATGAACTTTTTCCCAGGTGAAACACATTCCCCGTTGATTAGGCCTACATGTTCTTGGGTATTTGATCAGCGTTACTTTAAGAAAGACGTATTATATTGTGGTTTTAGAGCTTTGCGGACATTACACTTTGCGGATTATACTTATTAATAATACAAACAATATGAATTTCTTCGTTAGCTGACTCTCCAGCCTTTCCGTTACTAAACCTTGATATAACGGTACAAACGAATCTCCTACCCTCTTTGGCGAATACGCGATTCTTTTGATGCCTCATCACCCGTCTCCTGGCGCTACGGCCATTAGTCGGGTTCTTCACGGACACAGCGTGTTCTCGGCGTTGTCTGGGTACTATCTTTTACCAGGCCTCCCGACCCTGAACAAAACAGGTTCTACCTTGTCTTAACGTTAATGGCTTCCCGAGCACTATAGGTGGTACGTGTACTTTGCCTCGGACGTCTTCTAGGTAGGTGTGCGGGTTTAATTAGTAAGTGATGGACACGACTTTACAAGGGTAAACGTGCGGATAAATTGTTCTTCATACAATTACTCGTCGAAGGTCCATGGGGCGTGAAAATCAAGACACAGACCGCCGTGCTGTGGGTAAGAAACGCGTCTTCCGGATCCAGAGTTATTTTGAACAATTATTCGTTAAGGTCAGTGGTCACACTGAAAAGATCGCGAATAGTTTTGTCTTTGTAAAGGATATTCTCATGTAAATTCGTGTATATGACGTCAATTGATTGATAAACGGATGAAAAGAATTTTAGCAGTTTAAAGTATATTCACACGTAAATTTCTGTATATGACGTCAGTTGACTAATATACGGATGAAAAGAAAATTTAGAGGTACAGGATATGCTTTGAATGGTTTCCAGAAAAATCTGTTGATTTGCTTCTGACTTCCTATACATATAGGCTAACAGTTTCACAAATCAAAGGATTACATTTTTTCAGACAGATCTCTCTGTGTAAAAATGTTGCTTACGTTGTCATTATCGAGTAATTAATATTTTCACCCGGCAATTTTCGGTATTATCCATTAAATTTTATGTTCACTTACTATAGATTTAAGCACGGACTATAAATACACTGCCAAGCGAGACCCTGCAAACACTGTCAAGTGAAACTGTTAAGTTTGTTTCAGTATAATAGACGAGAAAATAGGAAGTAAAACGAGAGCAGTGGCGATAGTGTGATAGTTGGAAAATGGTCACAAATAACCAGTTATGCCTGGCATCAGTTAGAGTTTTATTTATTTATTTATTTATTTGATTGGTGTTTTACGCCGTGCTCAAGAATATTTCTCTCATACGACGACGGCCAGCATTATGGTGGGAGGAAACCGGGCAGAGCCCGGTGGAAACCCACGACCATCCGCAGCTTGCTGACAGATCTCCCTACTTACGCCCGGAGAGGAAGCCAGTATGAGCTGGACAAACTCACAGCAAGCGCATTGATGAAAGGCTCCTGGGGCATTACGCTGTGCTAGCGTGCTAACCAACTGAGCAGGGAGAGTTTTATTATAGCTGTTAATATAAATGTTTAAAAGTAGCAACTAACATCACTTCTAGCACCATGCTTGGCTAAAATAGAATTACGTCAAGAAATACAGTCATGTTGCAATATAAGATGTGCCCGGTATACATTTACGTATTTGTCGAACTGGTGTTTTACGCCGTTCTCAAGAGTATTTAACTTATACGACGGGGGTCAGACTTCTTCCCACGTACAGGAAATCAGCATGTGATGCACCTGGTTAGAGGAAGCGCTTCCGCGCGAAATACTTACGACTTATGACATATTTATTTTATTGGTGTTTTCAGCCGTTTCACACTCGAATTTTCTAAAGTTTGACGTTACAACTATAAGGACAAAAATGCGAAAACCCAAAGGTGCTCACCTGTATAAGTTTTGCATTTCCGCGTTTTCACCTTGCCCATTCATGTTTTCACAAGGCCATTTCGACCTTCGCATTTTCGCGTTTTCACCTCGCCCATTCGAGTTTCTCTACGCACTATGGTCATTTTGACCTTCGCACTTTCGCGATTTTCAATATTTATCGTGTTGGGGATTTTGATGGCTCTCTCTCTACACTGTGCTATTACCAGCGTATAACAAACATGTTTGTTTAAATGATTGATTTGGTTATACTTTTACGCTGTACTCAACTTATGCGAGGGTGGCCAGTATTGTGTAGAAAGAAAACGGGCGGGAAAAAACACGATCACGAGCAGAATGCTGTCAGACCTCCCCACGTACGACCTCCCCACGTACGACCGGGAATGAAGCCAGCGTGCGCTGGTCAAGGTTGAGTTGTGCTTTACATCTTACAATATGAATGGCCTCTGTCGTCACAGCTCTGATTTTACTCACTATACTGTAGTGTTTTATATGCCAACCATGCTTTCATTTTGAAGTCTGGCTTGTTAATTACTAGTCAACTGATGGAATAATATTGTGGAGATTATCATCTCTTGGCTGCTATTTGATTGCAATTTGTAATTCATTTTGTAATACACGGTGAGTTATACCCAAGCAGTTCCCTTCAGTTCCCATTTAATATAACACAGTATGACCACTACCTTCAAGGAACATACCGTGTGTCTTTCCTACATCATTAAAAACTGCTGACTGCTTCTCTTCCTATGATCGCGTCCTATTTTCGTACTGTATATATTTTCTTAGTCCTTTGGTAGTTAGTGTTAAGCGTCATTTTAGGAATTAGCCTTACGATTACCGACCCGGAGCGCACATCTTGGTTGACGACTGGTATATAAATGTTTCGAAGCACAAATTCATATTTTTTTCTATTCTAACTGGCTGCTGTTTAACTCCATACTACATAATTTTTAACATATACGACGGCGGACAGTTTTGTGGGCGGAGTAAACCAGCGATCTTTTCGCAATTGACTGACAAACTTTTCCACGTGCTGTTGATGGGAGGCATGCGGTCTTTAGCGAGCGCCATTTCTTTTTTGTACAATGACCTCTAGAACAATGAAAACATGTGAATCTGGCAAATTCCATGTATGCTGTTTGGATTATTTCAAAGTCTGTAAAAATTACATTTAATAATCATTCTTATTGCATTGTATCAGAGTCCACCCGTATAACGCATCTAGTCCAATAATGGGGCCTCCATGGCTCAGCTGGTTAGCGCGCTAGCGTGGTGTAATGACCCACGAACCTATCAAGAATGTGGTCGCTGTGAGTTCAAGTCCAGCTCATGCTGACCTTCTCTCCGGTCGTAGGTGGGAAGGCCGCCGTCATATAAGTGAAATATTCTTGAGTATGGCGTAAAACACCGATCAAACAAATAAATAAATAATTAAATCTTGTCATATCTGGCCGTTAAGGTCGAGATATCGAATCTAGCCACAGTTGGCTCACTCGCCGCTATAAACCAGGAACAGACTGATCGATGTATGAGCTGTTTTGTTTGTTTCAACTAAGATCTCTTGTTGAAAACACATTTAATTCTCTGAACTTGTTACAATCCATGTATACTGAAGACTAGTATTGTTCCTTAGATGTACTGGACAAAGAACTGGACAGGAACTGCCAATGGTCAAACGTACTAATAATTTTGCCAAACACTATTAAGGTTTCAACCGATAGAATTTTATTTAAGAAAGTTTTTAGATACACGGTTAGATACACAGGGAAGAGTCTGATGACGAATCTGATGACATATACAAATTAGCTTTCGTGAAATACAGAATCTGGGGTGACAATAAGTTTGGTCCATGGCACACACCTCAAAATTCGCACCCCCACCCTATCCCAACCTTTCGCTACAACCGCCCTCCACGACACAAACAGGAAAACAAAAACCAAAGATAAATAAATAAATACAGGTAGAAATGGATGTAGATTTTAGTGGCCTTTGTACTGACGCTCACTTTATTTTTTGTTTTTGTTTCACTTTATTATGTCGCAACGATATGGCTGAAATATTGCCAATGTGGCGTTAAACCAATGCTATTCATTGATTTATTCACTTTAGTATTGAGTACATGATTCCACTAGGAAAACAATCTCACTCTAGTGATCATCCACTCTGTCATTCTCGTGGGATCAAAAGATCATATGCCAAGCACATATAATAAAGGCCCTATACTTTTATTTAGAGCTTAACAAAGTAGGAAGTCTGCATCCCACGTTTGTTTTGGCAAACCGACAGTCGTTTAGAAAAAGTTCCTAATGGGCAGAAATTGACCCCTGCTCACCCGCAATCCTTCCCATGCATTAGGGCTTAATAAAAAATAGATAGTGTATGTCTGTAACACATCGCTGTGTTACACGGCTCTGCAGAGAAAACTCCACAAGAAGGCGTCTTCTAACCACCAGGACCGTCCTCATCTATAAGCAGACAAATTAGAGCAACGGTCTAAGGAATTACTTCGATAATCTTTCAAATTACCGTCAGCGTCCGTGGAAATTAACGGTAGCAGCATTGTCCCCAGCGGAGAGCACGGGGTGTCCTCCTGGTTCATAAAGCCGGGCTTCCCACATAGCTCCTAACGGGAACCCCACTTCCTCTCGCGGGGTCACACACAAGGCGACCATCTCTCGCTCCGCCGAGCTTGGCCTCGTGCAAGGTCTCTCCGTTTCCCCTTCCACATTTCTTCCGTTGTCGTAATTTGTCGCGTACAGTCTCAAATGAGTGATCGGTGAAATCTGTCTTGTTACCAATACACTCTTCTCACTAATGCAAAAACGTACAAATGACCAAAGTTTGGGACAGGCACGATAATGTGTGCCTTGGTTAAGACATCTTCGCGTGCATTGCTCTTATTTACTTATTGATTTATTTATTAGGAGAAGCTTAGAAGACTATTGTTCTCGCTCAGATTATTTTTGTTCCTCTCTGACAACTGCTTCTTCTTCGTTTTGCGAAAAAACTACGAGTCGCAGCTGTTAACTTTCTACACATGTTCATTACCAAATCGTTTGGGCTACCTGCCGGAGTCCAGCACATAAAACTTTACCCACCCGTGACCCACTTTTCGGTCATATTGGAGAAATACGGAAATCTGGAAATAATTTCTTCTCTGGAACCACTGATCCGATTGCATTGAAAACTGACTACTGGGTGTATCACGATTTAAAAATTTCCGCAAATCGGTCGAGAAATGTGGATAATTGCTATTGGTCGTCTTAGTCCACAAGATGACCTCTGATTGAATTTAAAAAAAACAAGACAGCAGTTAGATGCAGATTGACCTTCTGAAGACAATCATGGTTTTAGTTTTTTCCTAAGATGTATAGCTTTTCTTTAAATTGCAATTATAGCTCATTTTAGTGTCATATTTTAAATATCACGTGACCGGACACCGTAATAAGCTGAAAATTGGTCAGTAGATAGATCAACTACAGATCTTTATTTTTAATTTAGGACTGCCGGGCTACGAGTGATAGTTTTGCCATAGAAAATTAAAATATCTCGCAAATAGCTCCTAAAGTTGCAATATCTCCAAAACCAGTAAAGGTATAAAAAAACAAACTTTGCTTTTTTCATAACGAACATATGGAGCAGCTTTTGACGTTTTGTGCTCTTGGGCTAGTCACGTGATTTAGCAGCCATTCTGAATTTTATTGATAAGCTTGAACCATCTTTTTCCGTCTTAAACCATCTTTGCATGAAATTTCACTTGCAAATATAAGGTGGATCGCCGTACCCATGTTGTAAAAAAACTTTTTGCTCGGTATGCAAGTTGTGCTGTAACTGACCAATGAAATTAGTTTAAAAGTAAGTCAGTTCTAAAAACTGCTTAAAATGCTAAAATAAACTCACTGGCTGGTATTCCTTGACGTCAGGATTACAAACCTCTAAGCATTATTTTGTACTTTTAATATTTTTAGTATAGTTTTCAGGTTATGAACAAACCTCCCATTTAAAAAAGCTTAGTGCTAGGCTGCATGAAACCCGCTGCATCACTGTGGAGTGCTGGCTACAGGACGTGTGTTCTAATTCTGTCTAGCGGTAGGAGCATTAGATCAAAGGAACAATCTGTCTCCACATGTTGTGGCCCAGTACTGCTATTTGTGAACAATGTTTTTTTTGTTTTGTTTTTTGTCTTTCACCATAGCCCAAATGAACATCACCCTAGCAGTTACCGGTTCAAATACAGTTCATTCCTGACAATCTTTGTTCTCTTTTTTTCATCCATTACCATAAAATTATTAGGGACCAGACAGCCAATCCTAGCAGCCTAGATTCAAATCCAGTCTACTCCTTACCATTCTTACCAAATTCATTTCGGATTTAAGAATGGACACTATGGTTGATTTTTGGAGATGCTGGGTATTGCTAAAATAGTTTTGTTTTCGTTGAAAATACGAGATCTCTTTCGACAAGGTACACGCAATTCAGTTTTTCGGAGAATTTATTGTCTAATATGGATTATGTCTAGCCATATTTTGTGCTTGTATTAGACAAACCTGCGGTCTTTTCAGAAGGGCATAGAACTGATAGATTTGAACGGCCTGTGGTTGAGAAAAAGGGGAAAGTTGTAGAAAATGAATGCTAAAAACTGTGTGTACAGACCGCTTGGAAGTCGTATAACTGCATGCAGTTTTAGTTTCATTTAATTTTCGCGCCATTGTCAACAACATTCCACATGTACGTCGGCGGCCAGCATTTATATTGCTTTTGATGTATTTCTCATTTACATGTGATGACAACACAGCGTTGTGAGTAATTCTAGACGAGTAACGTCTAATAAAGTGGTCTAAAACTTCTAAAATAAGGTGCAGTGAGATATGACGTCGATAATAAGCATACGAACGACTGGCATCATTGCATTCTGACGCCCCACAGTGGAAAAGAACGACACAAGGTGTTCTTGTTTTGTTTTTTTGCAGCTTATAACTGGAATTCGGTCATCCTTTCTTCTTTAGCTTCGGCAGGCACCTCTAAACGTAAATTTATAATTAAAGGCTGCAACATAGAGAGTGAAATCAGAGGACGAAGGTGTGATAACTGGCATATGGTCGCACGTAGGTGGTGAAATACGGCCTCTTGTCAGTTTACCTCATTCAGGGTTTTATTCTGTTCATGTAAATACGCAAATGGTAGCAAACTTCACTCCCCTGAGCACCGTGGTTTTAGTAGAATTAGGTTAAAAAATGCAGTGATGTTAATGACAACTGATTAGAATTCACTGGTGTAGAATTACTACATTACTTAACAATTTTTCAGTCACGACGACGAAGGAATCCCTAGAGTGCATGTTATATGCTCCCTTGTTGCAGGGCAGATTTCCACCGCTCTTTTATCTAGTGCTGCTTCACTGAGACGCCTTACCGAAGGCAAGTAATCTGCCTCGCCCGAGCCATTACACTGATACGAGTCAACCAGTCGTTGCACTATCCCCTTTACGCTGAACGACAAGCGAGTAAGCTACAACTTAATCCTTTAAGGTCTTAGGTGTGACGCGACCCAGAATTGATCCTGGATCTAGCGCTCCCGAAGCGGACGCTTTACCAACTGTGCTATCGGGGCCGGCCGTACAGCACAGAGAGGAAAAACAGAGCAGTGATATCTGGCAGCGTGATAACTGCCCACACGTAACTGGTGAAATACGGCTCTTGTTTTATTCTGACTGTTCATATATATCTCTTTTTTTGTCGGCCCGTCGATTAGTCCATCATTTAACTTCCACACTGTTAGATGGGTCATTAACAAAACAACATTGGCTTTTTGCAGGAAGTCGCACCTTAGTCTGGTCTTCTTTCCCAAGATTTTCGTTACTTACATTTTACTTATGGTGTAGCTGGATAAGTTCAGTGCCATAACTGAAACTGAAAAGGCACAAAGCATGCCATATTTTAATAGATTTGTGACATAATTACAATCTGGCAAATGTTTGCGGTTTGTGATAGACGGAATGTGATAGACCAATATGGTAATGCTGGAGAGTAGGTATTTTGTACATTGACTTTCTCCACTGGGTTGTTGTGGGAAATAATAGTGTGGAAACAAACTCTTTCAGAACTGATTATTAGGGGTGTATATAGGTAAATAGAATCAAACAGTTAACTTGTTCTGTATTTTGGCTTGAAAACAATAAAACCTTTGTTTGTGGGTTTCCACCCGGTACTGCCCGGTTTCCTTTCCACGACAATTCTGGCCGCCGTCGAATAAGTGAAATATTATTGAGTACGGCGTTAAACACCAATCAAATAAATAAATAAAAAAAAAAAATAAAAAAAAAAGAAATAAATAAAAATGTTCAATGTGTAACAGACAACAGACGTTTACTGAAAATCGACATCCTAATTCCTAGCCAAGGTCTCTGACTTGCGTTACATCAGGAGCAGAGGTACCTGAACAACTTTCGACCGATATGCAGCCAACATATTGTCAACAGTTAGTACAGATTTATCTGGAAGAACCCATGGCGAGCCCAGCTGTAGGCTATACTGTTGTCCGTGTTAACACGACAACTTTGTCAACATGTTTGTTACGTGTTGCCTTTTACGTAATAACATATCATTGTCTGTTGTTATTGAGCAACCTATGTGATCTACATGTACCACTATGCCTAATGAGCTTCATATACCCGGTCCAAATAGTAAATGTAAATAGAACTGAATATCCCAGAAACAAAAAGGTGCCAACGAACAAAACTATAAAAATACGTCCAGCAATAAACTTAACTGCTTTCAGCACGATTGCAGATCATGCCTGACGTCAGATAAATCCTCAGGACGTCGGGGGTTATTGTGGACATCCGTTTGCCAGCAAGGTGGTCGAATCCGGAATTAGACTTTTGATCTTTCAGTTTCCAAGTCGCCTTCTACTCCTTCCGAAGAACCCGGGTGTTTCGCGAAATGAAGTAATACACAACAGAACAAGAAGAAAACACCAATTTGACAACGCCCCTAATTTACAACGACACATGAGCTCTTTGATCTGTTCCATTCTTCCTGGCTTAGTTTTCAAATATACAGATCTACTCTATCATTCATTAACATCACATCACATCAGGCAAATTTCAAACCAAAAATCTTGCCTTTTGTGCACACTTTGGATATCAAGGTTAAATAGTAATAATCCTCGTGATTCCATGGTGATTCCATAGAGCCATGGTGATACTTATTCCATTCATACCATTTTAATATTCCTGCCTAGTTTGTTTTTTTTGGACCTGGAAGAGCGCATTAAGCATAAACCTGCGTCACCATCAACGTTCACCTGGTTAACACGTGTGACTCTAATTATCACGTTATCTTCGCAACTCAGCAAAATATCTGGTATACATGTATATTCTCTGTGTAACCCGCTCATAATTTTACTTTCACCTCCATAGGCAACAAGGGTGCACGAAATCGCGGACTGAGGAAAAACCCGTGCAAGAAATTTTTCAATTCATGTAAGTACTTGACGAAGAATTCTTTTCTTTACATTTTTGCGCCTGCTCTGTAGGTGGAATTTGAAAATATTCTAGAAATACCAGAAAGAAAAGGCAGAGCTAATACACGTATAAAAGTTTAAGTATAAAAGTCCACAAAACAGGCAGTATTTTCTTACGGTAAATGAGGTCGTCAACGGCATTCTCTAGGTACAAAAGACTACAGCAGAACAAAAGCATCGAAAACGGTGTGATGGTTTTTCAATGCTGACATTTATAGCCGATGAAATGTGGCTACCTGTCTGTTTACCGCATTTAGGGTTTCACTCCAACCTTTTAAGTAAATGCTTAATAGGTAGCACCATGGCATTTCCTTAACTCTAGAACTACCGGAAATGCTGTGTCGTCATCACAATGAATAAACAACCACAGGAACGATTTCAACTGACGCCCAGAATTCCACTTTTTTCATCGTACGCTGATTGACTTATTAGTGTTTTAAGAATGTTTTACGATGCCTTCGTCAAGGACATGGCAAAACCATGGAATTAAAACCCTAGCTGAAACAGCAAGAGCTGAATTCGAACTTGTTCCCTCATTGATCAAGCTCTTGACAGTCGTTTAGCCAGCACTTTAATCCTCTCATCCATCGAGACCCAGCCGTCATTGTATAAAAGAAACAGTTTTTCAGTATATGGCGTCATAGACCAGTCAAAATTAAATAAACTATCTTTGCACATGCGGCTAAGCTCTGAGATTCGTTGACCATATTCCCAGCTTAAAGGTAATTTTCATATTAACCGATCTGAATCGGTACTGTCGCCTGCATGCGGTGTCCATAAAATATCAGAGGTGTGCGTCAGGAAACCTCGGATTCTATGATCTTGAAGTGATTATGAATATTTTTCCATAGATTAAATTCAGCTCATTATGCAAGAATGTTAAAGACGATAATTTGGCAATTAACTTAACCGTATAGCATACACTTTACTGGGCAGCATCTGAACATCACAAAGCGTCATTTTAAAATCAGTGACACAACTTCAAGGGTGAACTTTCCGTTGATCTTCCAGAATTAAGATTATCATATGTAACATAATAGCTACTTATACTTCCCCTATACATCATTGGAACAAAATGTGCTGAATGCCAAAAGAGAATCGAGTGGAACGGTTAGCGACGTTTTACTGGCTGTCAATACGTCAGGTATATCTGTGCTAATCATTACGTTATGGTCTGTATTAGTCACCAATAACTATGTGATATGAAGTCAAAATTTCTTCAGGATGAAATTGAACACGATTTTATTGCCTACAGCTTGGACATATTGAGGACAGCATGCTCAAAACGACCGATTTCCTGATGAGTAAATGGAAAAGTACAGAACTGTTTTTCTGTAAGCTAAGCTGTCAAAAAATCAAATAGATCTCGGATCTAATGGTTGCTATGCTTCAACAGAATGAGATACAATGCTCAGTAGATGATGGATTACATTGAATATTGTTATTTTTTGTTGCTTCAATGTCAGTTAAGCCCGTTCGTTTGTCATGCACATGGCCCAAGCTCTCTATATACCTTGAATGGTGCAGGGTATTGTAGTTGACATGCTTTTCTCATCGCCATAGAATTGATTAGTTTATTGCTTTACTTGCTTGTTGTTTTGCGCCACACTCAAGAATATTTCACTCATATGACAGCGGCCAACTTTATGGTGGAAGGAAACTGGGCAGCAGGCTGCTGGCAGACCTTCCCACGTACGAGAGGGACAGGAAGCCCGCATGAGCTGAACTCAGAGCGACCACATTTGCTAGCGTGCTTACCTCCTCGACCACGGAGGCGCCATCGTTGAATTGCTTATATTAAGCAGGTATTAATTTCAGTAGTATACAATGTTATAACAGTCACGATGTTATAATGTTGAGCTGTGATAAACATCGAATTGTACATTTGACACGATGTTATAATGTTGAGCTGTGATAAACATCGAATTGTACATTTGACACACACACACACACACACACACACACACACACACACACACACACACACACACACACACATATATATAACATACTGTTATAAATTGCACATTCCATAGAAAGTATGGAACACGTTTTGTATTTCGAAATATCGAAAAACACGGGTGATGTAGGAACAGTTGTTTCCACATCAACGTCTTGCTAATCAGTCTTTTCAAGCATAACATCGATTTACACATAATTATATGTTGTTACCTTTGAACAGGATAACGTTAATGGCCCAGACTAGGTGCTTGGTCTAGGTGTTTGGTAACAAGTAGCATCTGTCGTCTAATCAACAAGTTCTTTTCACTGGAAGTAAACATGCATAAACATGCGTGAAGAAGGAGAAAAACAGTTTTCAGTGTTTACTATTCGTTTCTGCAATGATAGCTTTAATAGAAAACCCATTCAATAATCGTTTCACAGTCAAATTCCTTAAATTCTTCCACTCTTTCTTAAATACGTGTCATCAGGATTTTGTTGTATAAACTTGCACCTTTTACTCGAAAGTTGTTCTGTGTTGTAAACACTGGTATACACTTATAGCAGAAATTGACGAAATCTAGCTTTACGTTCACAACTTTGAAGAAACATCGACGTATTACAGAAGTGTACAAAAGAGTTCACTGCTTGGGTAGACTTTTAATTGGATTTGTTGTCACTGGCTTTTAGCTATTCACCCAAAGGAGATTGTGCTGTTCCTTTTATGTTTATTCGTACATGTAGTTTAAGTTTCGTTGAAGTCCATAGCAGATGCTACATCTCTATGTTTGCTTCTTTTTCAGATTCCCACAAAATGGAGCTTCGGGTGATTTTAGTGGACATTATTTTACTGATGTTTCTCTCGCCATTAGCTGTCTCCAAACCACGAGGGGTGGGGCTTCTTGTAAACTCTGGAAACTTTGACAACTCACCAGAATTGTCAGGCAACAAAGATGATTTAAAACGAGAAAAACAACTTTTTAGATTTCAGTGAATTTCTTGCCGATCTCCATTCGCCTGTTCACGACCGCCAGGGTGATCCACGAACGAGGTCCTCAGTTGCAGAGAAAAGACAGAGAATGTACGGAATACCTGTCCGAAACTTTTTCCCCGGCGATCTGAAGAGGGAACTACTTCCCGTCAGCAACCGAATAACACCCTTTGGGACCAGGCTATTTCTCAAGACGGAGAAACCGATCGGAGTCAATCGTAACTTGTTCCGGTATGGCTAATCCTGCTCACCCCTCCGTTGTTAGTGGAGTGATCCAGTGACTTCACGACCGACTGCTGTCCTAAATCCAATCGTTGTCTAACTCTCTATGACACCACGAGATGTACTGAATTTGGTGGTGCTATTCACTGGTTGAAAGAGAAATTATGAAATGCAAATACAGTTTATCGTTCTTTAAATCTCTTCGTGTCGCAGACTCTCTTGTATTCAACTGATTTATGGTGGTATTTAAATTCCGGTGACTAAGATGGCATATAATTCTTATCCGATGCAATTTCCTTCGCTGGTATAATTTTACACAGAAACGCCATACAGCTAACTGATGGGTGTTTAAGGAGGTAGTCAAGAATGTTTTGCATAGATTACGACGACTAGGTTAACAAGTGGATGACACCGAACGGCAAATTACTGACGAGCTCTTCTTCGTCTGTGATACACACATGCACATCATATTCATTGAAGACATCCGATCTTTGACCAATGCTGGACTGTCCTAACGCTCATTCCGGCGCTGTCGTCCACTTATATGGTCACCAAAGCCGCCCACGAATAGTGAGAGCGAAAATGTACTAATTCCAAGTCCAAGATCTGGATTGAACCCATGGATAGTGCGGCCTTGCCATTGGGAGACAAGCGATATTAACCACTCGACCACGTCGGTTCCCTGTTCTGACAATAACATTGTAAAACAAAACATTCGTCTGGCCGCACGTGGGAAGGTCTGTCAGCAATCTACAGATGGTCGTGGGTTTCCCAGGGCTCTGTCCGGTTTCCTCCCACCATAATACAGGTCGCCGTTGTAAAAGTGAAATACAGCCCTATCAGTCGACTGGCACACGCCAACATCTCAAACACCAACCAACCGATAAGTGAAATATTCTTAAGTATGGCGTAATATTCCAACCAGATAAATAATAAATAAATCACTGTGTACATGTAAGTACCTGTAAGTGAAATATGCTTCAGAAGGGCGTTAAATACAAATCAAAGAAATAAATGACAGTAAGTCTTTGTACATGTAGTTTACCCTCGAAACTTGAATACTGGGGCGTTGGATGTGACAGCAGTTGTGGGGTTCAACTCAAGAGGACATCGTAACCAGTAGATTGCATGATTTAAAATATAAGTTATCGGTTAATCTCAAAATACGCGAAAAACACCCAGAACAGAGAACTGAAGGAAGTGTGACATCAGCTCCCAATTTTTCTGTTACAGTTACTTTGATTTTGATTTGTTCATTGTAGGATTTTCCACGTAATACAAACTCTGGACAAAAACATCTGCACAATTTACCGAAAGGATATACACTATGACTTTGACATAATCAGGGCAAAAGGCCTTTTCCAAACCATTCTGACCTCTTAAAGGGACAGTTCATGAATAACTGCAGAGAAAAAATTAATATACTTTAATATACATTAGCTGCAAAAGTGGTTGTCTCCACGTTTAGGAAAGCTCATCCACATGTACGTGTTCAAGTGTACTCTGCTTCTGTGTGATATTAAACCATACATAAATTGAGATCGATGACCATCGGTGTCTGAAGACTGTAGGTCGGGTCAATAGTTGTACATTTGTTTTTGCCAGCACAGTCGAGGTTTGTTAATGGACTTGGATGCATATCCGCCCACTACAAGCGATCCCCTGACCTTCCTTTGGACATTGTAATGAATATGTTAATTACGAAGGATTTACTTATTCCTTTGATTGGTGGTTTACGCAGTTCTCAAGAATCTGTCACCTATACGACGGCTGCCAGCATTTTGGTGGGAGGTAACCAGGAGAAACATACGACCATCCGCACGCCATGGCTTTATTATCGCTGAACGAGCGGTTATTACATTTATATCTGGCTAATGTGAATAGAAAATACAACAGCACAGAGAGTAAAATCAGAGCAACGACGACATGTGTGATTGGCAAATGGTGACAAATAATCGGTTAAGTAAGGCCTTAGGCTTTATTTTATCTGTTCATGTAAGTCATTAAATAGTGGCGATTATACACTCCTTAGTACAAAGGCTTAAGCGGAAATATGAAGAAAAACGCAGTAATAATATTTGTAATTTATAAAAATTAACTGATCTAGAAATATTTGAAATGTGTTTTCATCACATTCAACGTACAAAAACATTCAAACCGTTCAAAATGACATTTGTAGCAAATAACTTCATCCGATTACAAACGTTATTTTTGAACAAGATGACAGCGGAAAAAAATTTCGTAGGCCAATATAGGGAATGAAAATTATGGCGTTACAATGTACAAAAAACTCTTTTGTTTATTTGTCTGTTAAGGTGATGCCAACAAGAGTCAGATGCTGAATTGAATTGTTCCATGGCGGTTTGAAAATGATGCCATATTCCGCATTCAGAGGCCTCATTTGGCAGTCCATCCAAAGTATAATCGCATTGTCCCCGAACTTTCTGAAGTCTTTGTCATTCAGTACATGTCTCAACCAGTCTGATTTATCTCCCCTGAGGGGCAGTGCGGTGAAAAGCAGGGGTGAAAATTTTAAGAGGGTTTGGGTGTGAGTATATGGGCTGATTAAATCCAATGTCCACTTGTATGAAGTCTCACCCAGTCCATAAGTAGGTTAGATGCTTTTGTCTTTGGTTTACCAGAAGCTCCGGCAGGCAGAATCCAATTGAATGCGAGTATGGCATACATCGTTATAAGTCCATGATGTCTAAAAGTCGGGGACATGTCTGCTAATGGATTTGCCTGACAGACACCGTAGGTCCTGGCTGTTTTACACATACACTCGCGCGGCAGTTATGGGCCCTTGAAGATCTACCAGCACATTAACATTACTTTATTCCCACCTCACATATACTAAGCCATTTCTTTATATATACTCACCAATATCTTTTTTGATATATTTTATTGTCCACATTTGTATTGTGACTGTAACAAACAACAAACATACAGAAACGCGCACGTACATTCGTTTACCTGGGTAACCGTAGCGGTTACGTCTTAGAAACGTTACATGAGGTTTGTATCATGACTGGGTGTTTTGCTTATTCTTGTATAATTTAATTATATACCTTCCACATCTTATAACTACACGAGTTTTGAAGCGGACATTGCAAAATCACCAATGTGAGACAACAACAAGAGCGGCCCGTTATTCACAGCACAAAGGTCTTGTCACCTAGATAATTAGTCTCATAAAATAAAATTCTCTCAGATTTCATTATCTAGGGTCGAAATGTTAAGTTGCTCACGATTAAGGACCTGTAGATGCAAACTTTGTCTCGTGATTTTGCTTGCTGGGCTGGTGAAGTGGATTAGTAATGGTAGACCATTGATCACGAATTTCAACGGCCCAAAGACTCTCATTCACAAAATGTGTATTCAAGAGCCTGCGGTGTTTCTTTCTTCAAAACAATCGACTAACATTTCTCACAGTTTGGAATGAAAGTAAACCATTAGATTATATTCTTTTATTTCTGAAATTAAAATATAAGGATTGATTAACGTAACATATGTAGGTTTACTGGGGTGTAACGAAAAAGCCGCTGAGCAAACTTTTGTATGAACTCCTGCGCAGGTATATGCAGTAGGCAAAGCGGTGTTTTTTCGTTTATACGTCAATAAACCTAAAATATTACAGTCAATCCTTAAGTACAAGGTAAACGTCGCCCTTCAACGCCTGTGCATCTGCGTACAATTTGACCCCCGATACATAAGTAGTAACAGTCCAAAACTGATTTCCAAAAACACAAAATGTGTTTGTTTAATTCTCACAACGAAATAGCTTCAAATGAGAGAGGACCGGCCCGATAGCTCAGCAGGTAGACCGTCCGCTTTGGAGACGGTATATCCAGGGTCAATCCTTTGTCGGATCACATCCAAGACCTTAAAAGAGGAAGTTGTGGCTTCCTCGCTTGGTCTTCAGCACTAAGGGGTAGTGCAACGAGTGGTTGACCCGTATCAGTATAATGGCGCGGATGGGGCAACACGGTAAGTCGTATCAGTGAAGCAGCATTAGATAAAAGAGCGGTGGAAATCCGTACTGCAACAAGGAGGCACATTGCATGTACATGCACTCTAAGGACTCGTTCGTTGTCATATTACTTAAAAATTGTTAAGTACGACGTTAAGCCATAAGCACTTCCTCACCCAAAGGAGAGATGACCTAAAAACACTGCTGACACCAATTGTGTGCATGCATGCGTGTTGTATAACACGGAAGTGAGTGTCAGCTCAAAGTACAAAACACAAGTGGTTAGAATTGAACAGATATACTTCAACGGATCGCCAGAGTGATTCCAGCAGTCTGGAACTGCTAATGGCTTTCCGCTTTCAACAATTTACAATGCGCGCAATCAATCGTTAATGGCAGCTGATCGGAAGTATGCGGAACAGCAATAGTGCGCAGGTGGAGCCGTAATCATTACCGAGAACTCTTTGTTAATTCGTACGAAAAATCTGAACGGTCTGTCTCAGTTCATGACTTTGTGTTTATCCATCAGGCTAGGAAGGGAGACCTGGAACCAGGCTGTTAATCACCAGAACACCTTGACGGCCCGGATCTAATACGTGAAGCTAATTCACGAATCTTGACTAAGTGATATGTGGTAAAGAAGGAACAAATTTATCAGTGGGCTACGTTAATGGCATCTCCAAGAAAATAGACATCGGGACATCGTCAGATTCATATGTACATTTCCTACTGCTGGAGTTTGGGAATTTTTCATCTCAGAAATGGCAACTGTATGAGATATATATGTGTGTACGCATTTAAGAATATAAGATAACACCTTGATATTACTAATTTGTTTTTTTTTCTTGTTTTGCTCCATACTGCAGATTTTTTGCATTTTACCAACGGCGTTCGGATTTACGGGTTGAGGAAACCGGAACGTCCAGAGCCCCTTGTACTTAGCAGCCCCTTGACTTTGAAGCGTTGTCGAAGTAACGAGCGATGGATTCGAGCTTGCGACCTCATTTGCCTAGTTGCCTATCAAGTGGGCTGAGATGCCATGATGATTGAAAGCATCGTTTTTAATCTTATTTGTTGATACACTCTAAAGGCTAATGCGATAAATTGGCAGAATGCTAGGTTTATTGGGTGTGAGACGAAGAGCGGGCAACCTGGGAGTAAGTTCACATCAGATATAGATGGCAATAGACACCAAACAGTATAAGAAGTAGAAATCAGATATGACTTGAGTTATAGTTTAAATTTGCATGTTTACACCATCTGTACAAATATACTCCTTGGTTCATGAAGCTTTCCACACCGAAGATATGTATTAGTAGTTAGACGTTCATCGGTTTAATACATGAATGATGCAGGTATTCTTTATTTTTATGCTTTTTCTTGTGCAATGCACAGATGTATGTAACTACGACCATGCTTTACCAGGAACATGCCGGTTCGCCCAGCTTAATTAGCGAGAGCTGATTCGAACATCTTAGACGTCAAAGATTAAACCAGCATTGATTTCTGTCAGTGAATAACGTTCTAAGTATTTTTTATCATTATTGAGTGTTGTCGTTTGGAATAGCATTTACTGATGTTTTCTGTGTTTTACACCGTTTTCAAATTTGTCACATAGGAGTCGGAGTAATCTTCTCATCAGCACAGGAAGAACGCAGGAAAAGCACAGGAAAATTACGAGACGAGAAATCTGACACTCAATCATAAATCAGAAATCCATGCACCTTGCAAAGAGTACACATCAACTCGTTTCAAGACGAACGACAACTGTGTTATAAGTTGGCAGGTTTATGTGACGAGTTATCATACTCTGGGTGGTGTGGGTTTCTGTGGTTACACACGCATGGCCAGCAACGGACTCTGATGGAATGATTTGCTTATTACGCTTGTGTTAACGTGACCTTGTTTCTGATATGGTAATCGATAATCAAAGAAATGTACCAACGCCCGCATGTTCCAGTATAGAGCACTGCTGATGGCCTTCATTTTGAACATCTAAAATTCTAGGCATCAGACCTTGGTTCAAAGCCGAAGGGTGCCATGGCGTAAAATCCATGACGTCGTGTTAGCTTTCATGTCTTGTTACATAACAAACTGACTGAGTGATACATTGATAGAATAATTAATTGTCATTGAAAGCCCCAAACGAAGACTCTTTGGCTTATTTGGAGGTGGCAAGATGCATGAGTGACGGGAACCGGAGTGCCCGGGTTAAACCACCGACCTTCAGCAATTTACTGACGAACTTTTTGCAGCAGTAAAAATAGGTTACTCTCTAGTTAGTATCCTATCACTGCTAGATTCTCGTATTCTCCTTAACTAGCCGATTGAGGGGAATATTTCACTGGCAAGTATCACACCAAAAAGTGTTTCAACTTTAAGCACATTTTTGCAATAAAGAAACGCTTCCTTCTTCGTTCAATAAAATACTATGTTAAGTAAGTATGTGTTTAATATGACAAGGTTTATATAGTCATGTGGTGGATATTTTCTCATGGTTCAACAAACATGATTTTGTGATTATATGTAAAATGCTGATAAACATATATACATGTTACATATGTATATGTTATATATGTGACCCTCAGTAACATCTCTTTAGTTACTTAACATATTTGTCTATGAATTAAACACCAAAGCCCAGTGTTCGGAAGTGTAATATCTAATACTCGTATTAAGTCATATTTTTATGTATAAATTTTAGCCAAAATTAGCTGCCACAGCAGTTCTCCAAAGTCAAAGTATAACGGCAGCAGTTTTAGTTCATATTTAATATAATGCTACACATTTTTTAGTGTAAGTACAAATATGAAGACTCGGCTTAAACTTAAATTTGGTATAAAGTCTTAAACCAGTTTTGAACAACTGGGCTCAGGACGTGTTTCTAAACTGTAACACTGTAAGAAATGTGTTCAAAAACGAAACACTGATTTTTAATATGTACCTACTATTTGTGTACTTGTTATATGACTTAATTGATCACGCATTTAAAACGTTGATGTTATCGTTGCCGATTGGCCTGTCAGTAATCAATGAGGCCAAGATCACATCTAGCTGATGCTAGTTTAAAAGCAGCTTTAACTCTGGCGGTTTGAACAACATACTTGAAAAAAGCTGGTGTTTTTTTTTTTCGAGTACTGCAGGTTCCAAGACCATCGATCTGGTCGCAGACTTGGTGGCTTGAAAAACAATGCAAAGTAAATAAATGAATTGCAACATTCCAAAACAACCAAACCATTCTACATGCATACAGTTGATTTCCAAACCGTAGCTAATTAAATTAATTAAGGTAAACTCTCCATATTTCATAGATACTTTCGAATTTTCACATCTTGTAGACCGTTAAGCCAATGGGGGTCAATCACTTCGTGTGTGAGACAGTCGCAGAATTTCATACCGGCTGTTCTATTGTCAGACTACAAGTCTGCGAAGGTATGCATAAAGATTAGCAGTGGACAATACAGTTACCACCGTTTCTCGTGCTCTCTGATGCTTGCCTCTATAGTGTGTAGTGTAGACCGGTCTGTATTTCTGTCACAGTTTCTACAACCACAATTGATATCGATCGATCAGGGAAATCTCAAACAAGTTAGTCTTTCTCTCAGTAGTCTATCCAACGGTTTCGGGAGGGACGTCCCAATGCCAACACCCTCACCAGTAAGATATATACCAATACTAAAACCAACCGAGCCTTACTATGTATATGTATAAGTGTAATATTCGGCAGACTACAATCTGTTTTAAGTTGAAGCTTCCTCGCTTGGTGTTCAGCATGAAGGGGATAGTACAACGAATAGTTGAACCGTATCAGTATAATGGCTCGGGCGGTGCGGCTTACTTACCCACGGTAATTCGTCTCAGTGAAGCAGTACTAGATAAAAGAACGGTGGAAATCCGTCCTGCAACAAGGAGGCACAGTACATACACTCTAAGGACTCCTTCGTCGTCATATGAATAATTGTTAAGTACGACGTTAACCCCAAGCACTCACACTCTCGCAATCTGTTTTGGGAGCCTCTCACCAATGCAGTCGCTGTAAGATCAAGTCCAGCTTATACTGGCTTCCTCTTCGGTCGCAGGTGTGAAGGTCTGCCAGCAACGTTGGGTTTCTCCTGGCTCTGCCCGGTCTTCCCACTATAATGCTGGCCGCCGTCGTGAAAGTGAAAGATTCTTGAGTATGGCGAAAAACAACAATCAAATAAAAAATTAAATAAATAAATAAAGTGGTAGAAGAAAAAACAGATCGATTGCAAAGGCATGCAGATGACCACAGAGGACAGGTAATATTCTCCACGTCTGTCAAGATGTGTTTGAAGTCACAAACTCTTAAGTGAATTTTAGTATATATAAAGTCTGTTTACACGGGAACTTACCCAACTCAGCCCAATCCGACTATTACCTCGGGTCCTCATGGCTCGTATACGGTATGTAAAGTTACGACGCCGCGCAACTTGAATTCTACTTCAGTCGTTACGTGCATGCATTTCACTTTTAAAGTCGTAATTGATTAGTCCAACTCAACTCAACTTAACTCGACCGCTGTTTTGTGTGCAAACAACGACTTGACTCGTTTATGCCGTTCAACCTTAACGTCGTGTGGCCATCACTAACTGCAACCAACTCCATACGACCAGTGCAGTTGAGTCGTGTTTTTAAGCTCTTGCTTAGGCAGAGCTTTAAACTGAAATGCATCTACGTAACCCGTGAGTCGGGTCGTTATTTCCCTTACACGATCACGTACGACCCAACGCAAAAGATGGGTTGAGTTGAATTTAGTGTTTAACTCTCACTCATGTATAGCGTTTGAAGCACAAAGCAAAAAGCACAAAACACGTACAAAAGCATGGTTTTAAAAGTAACACTCATAACAGCACTTTTCTTAAACAATTCGTCATTGACACTTGTATTATTTTTAACTAGTTCGCTATTATTTTTACAGCCTGCAAGGAACAAAGATCTTGTATACAACACTATTTACAAACCAGAAGGTCAAAAGCATTATTGCGGCAAGTCGAATTGCCATGTATCAGCTATATTGGCATCAGTCTTGTAAATTATATACTTTCGTAACTAAATACATAAACATTTAAGCGGGGTATAGGAAAAACTCAGTACATATACAGCACTATTGTGTAAAGCACAAAGCAATGTGTGGTTTTCTTTTCAGCTGTTCACATCGTTCTGTGTATTTTTTAAAACTGATATTTTTATGTATGGTCATTCATATTTTATACTTGATATTTGTAACTACGCATGGAGTAAAAAGCGACACGTTAGAAAAGACTACAACATAAAGAACAAAACTACAGCAGAGACAACAGTAGCACACCTCGAAAATGAATCTGTGAAATTTAATAGAAAATCTGTTTTCTGAGTGATGCTAGAATGCATTCTGTGATCATAACACAACCTTCTGTCCTATTCAGTATAATTCCCCGTTAGTCTAATAGAATTGTTATGTTGAATTAATGGAATATGCGTGTTATATGTAGCAGATTAACCTGCTGCAACAATAAAATACACTCAAATAACAGACTTTTGGTTAAATTTAACACATCATTTTTTTTTAAATCAGGGGGCCTTCAATCAAATGTGGCTCGGGTCGCACCAAAGCCAGAATAAAATGTTACTTCCTCGCTTGGTGCTCAACTCTTAAAGGTTAAAACGAGGAAACAGGACTTTCTGGATGACCGTCAAGTGGGTGTCATATCTGGTGTCTTCGGCATTATATTTCAGTCGTGGCAGCACTTTTGTAACATGGACTCACCCTGCAACAAGAAGATGTTCACACGCTTAATGACTCCTCGTCGTCATATGACTGACGCATACATGCATAGAGTATCGACACTTGTTTACTCTCCTTGATAGAATCCTGAAATTTTTTATATCTAACAAATTTATATAGGAACGGGCATCACATAATAAATAATGGTATTAGACACAAGTCCCACTACTTTGGGGGTCCTACAGCATATAGAACACTAAAATTTGGACTCAACTGGTAAACCGCCTAGTAGAATCCTCCAAACCCTCTCCACCCCTGCTCTATTTAATTTGCTCAGAAACATCTTGAGAAGAGAAAAGCTTTGGTCTACTAAATTGTGCAAACGTTTTTGTTCATTGGAAAAGGGAAATTGTGTAATCCCTTAGCTTTTGTGGGGCTTTAATGACAGTAAGCGCCAGACGATCTTTATTTAACCGTTTTGCACAGCGTCGAATTCGTTGAAAACCACTTGTCTTCCACTATTATGGTGTTTTATATCTAAACGACTCACGTGGAAAAGTGCATCAGTAACTTGTGGCAGGTCGGTGGTTTACACCGGGCACTCTGGTTTCCATGAAACTGACCTTCATAAGTATAGCGGGAAAACTGTTGAGTAGGACGTTTTGCAACAATTAAATAAATGAGTGAATGAGGCAGAAAATGACATGGGCCATTTTATAGTTGTGTCGAGTTGTTTCTTTAACCATTTCATTTCTGATTCATCCTTGTACGAATGTATTTAAACTGCCAAGTGTAAAAATACGGTTATAGAGAGTAAAAGTTGAAACATTTGCAAAGGAGCTTAGAAATGATTTAAGAAGAGTTAAGGGAGGTAGTATCTAAAGTCTTCCACAGACAGGGTGATTAATAATGTATCCCAGAAGTTACTACTCCGTATTCCCGTCATGTAGAGCGCCTAAAGAATGAGTGGGTACACATTATTTTACATCTTGTGGGAGAACGGTGTCTTTACCTATATGTGGTACAAGGAATACAAGGTAAGAAAGAAGGAACAGATTTCGAGGCGGTAAAACATTTTTTTGTGAGATTTTTCCACCAAATACCACATCCACGGCAGGATCAATTGTTTCCTCAGACACCGCTCTCTGAGCTCGAAAGTGCCATTGCCTTTGTCTATCCTGTGGATCTGTATCTCCAGATACATATCGGACACGAGGCAAACACTTATCAGTCACTTGTAGAGAATAATGTACTGAACGATGTCACAAGCCTAAACAACATCATCAATAGGACGTTCAGTATCGGCCCCTCCTTGGCCACGTAGGAGCGCGATGGCTTACGTTTGCTAGAGATCGGATTTTACACCTCGCTTTATTGCTGGTCGTTTTTATTGGAGAGGCAATGAATGCGTTGTCTTACGTCATTGTACACCGGAAATGTTATTCCCAGTTGCTCTTTTAGGATTGTACTTCCGGATAACCAGGCGTATGGTGGGTGGGATTTTTAATGTTCGTGACGGCAAGCTGATGTACACACACGCCAGAATAGGGGGAGGGGATATAAGAGGAGGGGCTCGAATGTCTACAGCTCCCGACCTCTCTCCCACTCTTAGATTGACCTTAGAAAAAGTTGTAAAGTTATGTTAAAGGGTGCAAACCGCGGGTGGCCTTGGGATTGCCCTTGTCTTTGCTCGGTTTCCTCCCCCCACAATGCAGGCCGTCGTTGTATAAATGAAATATATTTGAGTACGGCGTAAAACTCCAGTCAAATAAAGTTTTGTTGGCTAAAAGGAATTTTGAGCTTCCGGAAGCTAAACAGCATGCAGATATCCACAAAAGTAAATGCCCGTAAGGTAACAATTATTACAGTACCGGCATCACTTGCTACCCATCGTGTAACATTGTTACATTATGTGTAGCAAATGCTGCCGATAGTGCGCCAACCCATTGTACATATTTTACATTGTGAGTAATTATAACCCACCTTGTGGCCATTGTGTAGGTAAATGTATTTACAAAAATGTAGAAACAAAAAAATTTTCTGCTGATTTTGCTTAAGCTATTCTGCTAGTGAGCAATTTCCCCAAACATGTACGCAGGAAGAATAGAAGACTCGTGTCTTTTGTTATACGTATCTGGGAGCCTATCCTGTGTTTAATTGAAATTGAATATTGCTGAAACGTAAACAGGTATATTCTGGACTGGTTAATTTTGGTAAAAGTCCTTATTTGCACGCTTTCAAAAATCATTTACATTATAAGATGTAGGTAACCAGAAAAAACAACTTTATTACCCCCTCAGAGGTAAATATAAGATTACACTGGGCTGGTTGAGTTAGTGACCAAGAAATCGTAGATGTTTAGACTATTTCGATGAGATCGACAGGGGTTTAAATTATGGTGGAGAAAATCTCGCGAGATTCGGTGGAGTACGTGATAAATTTTCACAAATATCTGCAACAATATGATTGGTTATTTAAGGAAGTGAGGCACAGTGTGTTGTATGGTGTGTCTAAAGATAATGGTCTGGAGTTTTAAGTGACTCCCGTGGCTCCGAATCTTGCTATGACAATCTATAAATCTATACTGCATGTTTCATTTGTAAACATTTCTTCATTTGCATACATAGCTTAAGAAATTACATTTATTAGGTGGAGTTATAATTTTATTCTCTCATTGTCGTCTGAGGTGTGAAAGCAGAAAGACGTTTTCTACCACTGTTCTGAACATGTTAAGTAAGTTAAGAGGCCTTATAGAATATAGCTAACATTATATTGGCAGAAAATATTGTCCTAGCATAAAAGAATACAGGCTTCAATGCCTACGATTTTGCCTGACCAGATGTCTTACCCCTGTGTTTCCCAACTGTCGTCATATAGAAGCTTATATTGGATTGTAAAAGTAACGCCAAAGGACGTTATAAAACGCTTATCGAGTCTTATTTACTTTCCATGATTCTCTTTTTTCTCGTAGTATTATACCTTAAATGAGAGATACAAAATTCCACGCGTAAGGCGTGATCCAAAATGACATTAATTTGATTCGGTCATGAGCATGTTACATCACAGTTTTAACATCCAGGCGTTTAAGCTCTTTGTGAACGCCTTTTGAAGTCAGGGACTTAAAATCATTCTCCTTGACAAACCCTATACATGTTTCGGAGGATTGGTCTTTTCTATATTGCACTTGAAGTCAGTGCTTGTTTGATTCTTTAGAGGAGAGATACTGCTGGTGCGACTGAATTTGAGCTAACCTGGATACAAATGGTTTATAGAGCGAAGTTAATGGCCTCACAAAGCCTTTGTCTCTGGCGTGTGGGAGTGGGGCGGCTTAATGGGGGCAAGGTAAAGCTTTGACAAACGTGTACGCACATTTAATGTCACATAAAGCCTGTTTGGATAGGTTTTGCTCTGTTACCTCGGTATACATGAGAGGAACAGTCTATTAGTGCCGGGCTAACATCGGAATCTATGATCCGTGACTTTCAACGCCAAGATCTCTGTCGGACCAGTAAGACACCCACATTACGTCTGCTAACGTATCATAGAACCGGATATACACGTACAATATTCTGCTAACACAGAGGTCATATTTGAGCATGGCTTGCACACTCAGAAGTGTCAACAAGGTGGCCGTTTCTCTGGGGAAATTCATCAGATCAGGTCAGATGTCACACATACTTTAATGAATTCTTTTAGCATGTTGCCGATCTGGGCTGTTTTACACAAAATATTACTAGATAACGAACTGATCACAGAGAAGGGAAAACTTGTCAAGATAGATGTTGAAAACAATATTTGAATGTTGAAATGAAGTTGATATCAAGCAATACAATACACCGATAGTAAAGGCTGTGGCAAGGAATGTCAACGATTATTATAACTCATAGAGTGATTCTTGGTTTCCATTTGTCAACTCACGGTCACATGATATTCATAAACACGTGATACCCAACGATAAGGTGCTTAAGCAAAGTAATATCCCATTCATAAGGTAATAGGCAACGATTCCGTGCTAATATCCAAAGATAGTGTGCATTTATAGAGCCAAAAGACGGTTAACAAAGTCATAAAAAGGTTTTGATCGGGACGGGTGCGACTTTTTTTTCAAAATCTGCTCGAAGACAAATTGCGTATAGCGTAGAACATTATGAATTACAGTATCTGCTGATTGACTGACTGACTGACTGACTGACTGAGTGAGTGAGTGAGTGAGTGAGTGAGTGAGTGAGTGAGTGAGTGAGTGAATAAATGAATGAATGAATGAGTGAGTGAGTGAGTGAGTGAGTGAGTGAGTGAGTGAGTGAGTGAGTGAATACGTGAATGAGTGAGTGAGTGAGTGTGTGAGTGAGTGTGTGAGTGAGTGAGTGAGTGTGTGAGTGAGTGAGTGAGTGAGTGAGTGAGTGAGTGAGTGAGTGAGTGAGTGAGTGAGTGAGTGAGTGAGTGAGTGAGTGAGTGAGTGAGTGAGTGAGTGACTGACTGACTGGCTGACTGACTGCTAGGTAGATTGGTGTTAAATTCTGTGATCAAGAATTGCCCAGGTTAATGAGAGGAGGAAATCTAATAATTCAATTGCAGTCGCTAAAATTGGCATCATCCCTGTTGGGTTGTAAAATTGCCTTTCATACCTTTTAAACAAAACAATAAATATCCGATTTATTTCGATTTCAACAAGTAATATATGGGTGCAAATACAGTTACACAAGGATAGTAGTTTTCAAAGTATACATTTACAAACACTGGGAATTTTAAAGAAATGTTTTGCGATTAAAGTCTTTAAATATTATTTCAGTCGATATTATTGCTGTAGTCCATAACACGATCATTTTATGGCTGCCAAGGTGACAATCAAGTTCATTAGCAAGCAGTCTGATCTTGGCAGCGACAAGACATGGCTTATTTTAAAACATTTGATTGATGTTTATTTTTTTATTTTTTTCATTGTTGTTTTACGCCGTACTCAAGAATGTTTCATTTATACGACGGCGGCCAGCATTATGGTGGGTGGAAACCGGGCAAAGCCCGGGGTAAACCTACCTTCATCCGTAGGTTGCTGACAGGCTTTCCCACGTACGGCCGGAGAGGAAGCCAGCATGAGCTGGACTTGAGATTGATGTTTAACACCGTACTCAAGACTTTTTCACTTCCACGAAAGTCTCCTGACTGCGTGAATCAAGTCAACCGAAAATGATAATTTTGTGACTAAAAATTTATACCCCAGGTTGTGATCCACAAACTTCAAGTTGTGTAAGGCCCAATTAACAACGCTTTATTTCTGGTAGATATGAACACCAACATTTGAAAATAATATCGACCGATGTTTATAGATATACATTTCCCATTTTCTGTTAACCCTGATCATTTCTTAGAACATCAAGGCCTTTCTGCGAGGGCGTACAAGACTTATACAATCATACACGTCAATGCACTGCTTGACACAACGGATAAAATGACTGATACGCCACATATATCCTGTGGCAAATTAGACATGTACATTGGCATCTTCAATGTTCACGAAGAAGTCCTGGTTGATGTTGTATACACGTATGTAGCGATTGTTCGTGGGGTTGTGTGAATTTATCAGTGAGAATCTGGATGGGGGTGGATGAAATTTCGCGAGACAGCGACGAGTCGAGGAGAGACCTACACATATACTGGGCGAATATGAATACGCAGAGAAAAAATTTAGGTATTCGTTATGAACCTTGTCGGATTTCATAAACACCGAAGAGCCTAATGGAAAGGCATACAGGGACCAAAGATCAAAGACAGAAACGCGAACACGCTCAGATATTTAATACAGATTTAATACTTATAATGGAATGATAATGTATTTACTACACACATAATACACATATTCCTATGTGCAAAACAAATATACAAAATCAGGTATATACATAGATGTATACATAGTGTCGTACTATGCCTCATCCCTTAACGGGGCCTCCGTGGCTCAGTTGGATAGCGCAGCGTAATGACGCACGAGTCTCTCAGCAATGCTGTCGCTGTGAGTTCAAGTCCAGCTCATGCTGGCTTCCTCTCTGGCCGTATGTGGGAAGGTCTTTCAGCAGCCTGCGGATGGTCGTGGGTTTCCCCCGGGCTTTGCCCGGTTTCCACCCACCATAATGCTGGCCGTCGTCATATAAGTGAAATATTCTTGTGTACGGCGTAAAACACCAATCAAAAAAAAAAAAAAAAAAAAAAAAATTAGCTAGTCCATATATATAAGACCAACCAGGATACAACAAGCAGTACTTTGACAAATGGTTCCCCAGTCAATCGCTGAACAATTACCTTTGGGGAATAAATCCAAACTTTCCTATAGAATACAGAAGCTGAACTCCAGTGGACAGAAATACAACAAGAATAGAGTGAGTGCTTGGCGTTTAACTTCGTGCTCAACCATTTTCACCTTATCCTTAGGGTGTATGTAATGTACCTCTTTGTTGCAGGAAGGATTTCCACCGCTCTTTTATCTAGTGCTGCTTCACTGAGACGACTTACCCAAGGTAAGTAAGCCGCCCCGCCCCAGCCAGTATACTGATACGGGTCAACCAGTCGTTGCACTGAACGCCAAGCGAGGTTACAACTCTTCCTTCAAAGGCTTAGGTGTGACTCGACCCAGGATTGATCCTGGATCTACCGCTCCCGAAGAGGACGCTCTACCAACTGTGCTATCCGGGCCGGAATAGATGGTAGGCCTATAGAGATACTAATCCCTCGGTAACTCTCTCCACGAACTGCGGTATAACTGTACGACTGCAAAAAGTTTAATTCAGAATACGTTGTTGTTGCACATAAGCTGACTGCGACATAGACAAAAGTGGACACTGGGACAAGATAACAACTGAATAGGCTTAACGAGCCAACAATCACGTTCTTTATGTATGCTTTCAAAATTTTTGAATAATCCAAAATGTTTACAATTTTACTTCCGGAATATTCCAACGCTGGAACAAATGCTCCACAAATTCTTATAGTGTACACATCTTTTTATAAACAGACCGGAATAGCGATCAACAAGCCTAACTGGGACAACTTACACTGCTGCCGACTAAGGAATTCAAAACAAAGTCTAATTTACATACAAACATATTGGAGGAAATCATAAGAACCTTTGCTGGAAAATAATACATACATGTGACGTTACTTTAACTTGGCTTGTTTCTTTTACAATGAGAATTTTCTAAAATGCAGATTGGCTTTCGACATGCTTTTGAATACAAATAAATAATTCTTCTTTCACGAATTGTCAGGTAGCCAAAACGGACAATATATCTGAAAAAAACATATTTTTACATTGAAGTGTCTATCTTTTTAATTTAGCAAAATCCTAAGGTGGGCTTTGTAAGACAGCATTAAACATACCCCCTTGTATTGAGATTACGCAATAATGGTAAAGCTAGCCCTAAGTCCTAGTGTCTACGGTATTAAGGGCTTAAGTTAAGACACACGACGAGAAAAACGCCATCGCTCCTACTTAGAACTAAGGTTTGTTTTAATGCAATTTCCAGTCAAAGGTTTGCAGAACGAGATTTCTGGAACCATGGCCACTTTTGGTGCAATATGAATCGAACCATACTGGATCCAACTGGCTCACAGCGCAGCTAATGAGCTCACAAAGCCTTAGTCTCTGGCGAGTGACAATGGGGCGGCTTAATGGGGACAAGGTAAAGCTTTGACAAACGTGTACTCACATTTAGTGTCACATAAAGCCTGTTTGGACAGGTTATACCCTATTACCTCAGTGCATGTGAGGGGAATCGCCTGTTAGTGCCGAGCAAACACCCGAGTCTATATTTCAGTTACTACAACCACATAGATCTTTATCTACCAATCGGTATATCAGGTCTGTACCTGACTTCCACATTACGTTTGCTGCCCTGCATAATAGCTGGATACATGTGCAATATTCTAGTGAAAGAGACGTCACATTTTAGCGCGGCTTGTCTGGTCCTGATGCTTCTATCGCTTTGAAGTGTCAACACGGTGTCCACTTCTCCGGGGAATTTGTTAACTGCGGTCCTGTCTCTCCAATCATTAACGCTACTATTTAGCGTACACACAGAGAACAGCGTTTCACAAGAGTACTTCATTATAGCTGACTGATCAGAAAAAAGGGAGTATTTGTTTTGTTTCGCTGGCAGTAACTTTCTCTGGTTTAGTTATAAAGTGTCCATGTGATACGAAATAAAAATTGCTTTAAAAATAACGCATACATGTTTGAACGAATGTCTGGATTATTACTGACATGGTCGACTATGACGTCAATCCCGCATAAGACAAATAATAAACTTCACTAACCGTTACTTTAGATTTACCGTCCTGATGAGGTCCGTAGGTTAGGCGTACACAAGTCAGAAAATGTCAAAAGTAAATCACGGATCCTTTTCTCGTAAGTGATGAACTTTCCTACACGTAATCCACATACTTTCATTTTGACTTACACAATGTTTTCAAGATGTACCTCTGAAAGTCAAAATCTCCAACAAACTCAATATTTCATCCACTGATTGCCACAAAGTTCATATGTCAACAGCGTGGAGAAAAGGCTCCTGTCGAAATACGTCTGAGTAAATGTCCCACATTGCGGGCACATAAGCCTTTAGTTAGAGAAAAAGGCCATCACAAAAATGGACGGCTCATGAGGTCAGGGCACAGTTGTTTAAAACTGTCCTGTACCTTCATACTAGATTAAACTTTAAGCAAAGCATTTAGCCATGATCTAGCCCAAACAAATTGTTCTAACTACTGCGTATCATTGTCTTTTGGGTTTTGGTAAAATCTTAAATGTTTAATATAACTAAATACTAATATTAAATGATACATGTTTGAAGAACTCATTAAATCAAATTCAATTGTTTTCAATCGTTAGGACACTCGAAATGTGGGTTCAAACCAAAACGTACCACTGGCACGTTGGTTTTTGTCACACAAGATACCCGCCCTAATCGATAAGTGCTTGATTCTTGAGTACGGCGTTAAGCAACAATCAAACAAATAAATCAAATGCAGGTTTTAGGCCGATGAGCAGTCCAAGATGCCTAGGGTGAGACCAGCTGTGCTTGGCCAGTAAGATTGCATATAGGATTCTAGTTCACGCCGGATTGTCAGATGCGTCACAGCTACAAATAAAATGCTTTGTTTCCAAATAGGACTTCTTTAATGATAAAAAGTTGACGAATGCGAAGGTTTAGGTGTCGCCAGTAACCGTTATGTATTGGTTGAGATCATGTTTTAGATAGTATATGTACGTCAGCTCATAGAAAAAAACTGCACTCCACAACGGACATCTAAGATGCGGATCCACCATGCCATAAAGGAAAAGACTTACCGACCAATAAATTTTACTTCTTCCTAAAAAAAGTATTTCTGCCATGAAAATTGTTATCTTTTACAGTAACTGATGTTTTCGTTTTTGCTTTTAACTATTCTGGCTCAACACAAATCAGAGGCTTGCCCTGTTTCGGATTATGCACATGTTTGAAAGACATATTGGACAAATACATTTTGTGTAAATACACAATTTACAAAATCACTAAAAAGAAAAAAAAAAGGAAACAAACCTTTTGCTCACTAGAAGAATTATTTCCCTCGTACAGAATGTCTTAAACATTTGTAGGTAAAAAATGATACCAGATTTTGTAGGCGAAGAGTCTCCTGAGGTATAGATAAATGATCTGAAAGAAATACAGACGATTCATAAAAAATCTAGTAGCTTTTTTAGGGATAAAAGTTGATTTGTGGGATTTCCGGTCAAACGCCACATCAAAGGCTAGACTGTTGTTTTAGTTTGCTCAGTCACGGCTCTCCGGGATCCGAAGCGCGGGCGTATCAGTGACCATCGCCGTTAGCGGTCCGGCAGATCTGTATCTCCAGCTACTTATCATGCAAGAGACAAGGGGCTATTAATCATGTGCAAAGAGTAATGTACAGAATGAAGTCGCAAGACTAAGTATAGAAACATGATCTATTACTGGTATATTTGATGGCCTATGCACGTCGTGCAAAGAGAGGAAAGTTTTTTTAACGTTTGCGAGCATAAGCCTTTTGGAGACCCACAAGCGTCAGTTAGCCGCGAAAATGTAATAATGCAAAGGCACTGCTGTCCGGTATTAAGCTGAGGGGACAGTTTGCGAGAACATGAATGGGACAATAACTTAGCCAGTCTCACGCTCCGGTTTGCCACAGTTCAATGTAAGAAAGCTGGTTGAAATCACAACGCGTTGGAGATTTTTATCAGTTCAATTGAAAAGTTATCTGTCTTCAACACGCTTTGTGTATGAAAATTGGTGTATCACATGAGGAAAAAATTCGCTTGCAAAATTTCGCTAGTTTCTTCCACCGACAGACTCTCCGTGGTTACTTAAAATAAATCCTACAGAATTATTAACATAATGTCTTTTCTGCATATGTGATTCTTTTCACAAGGAAATAGATAAAATAAAAATTCGGGTTTTATATATCTTTAAAATAGTTTAGATGTGTTTTGATTTTTTTTATTACAGTGTAGTTTTAACCCGTTGTGTGCAGAACATCATGTAAGTCACAAATCACCTACGGCTCCAGTCATGATGATGTAGGTGTTGAATCAATACGTCCAAACAGACATCCGTATACCAGCCGTCCAACAACATGGGAGTTCGAGGTCAGTAATTGCAAGGCCAATTCCCCAAATCGATGTATAAAATATATCACCAAAAAACTGAGAAGCTATATCAAGTAGGAAATTAGGATGGAATCATGCGAAGAGAAGCAGTCAAAACTTTTCAGTGATGTTGGAAGGACGCAAGATACATGTATGTTCTATAGACGAATGAGTGAAATCAGTATTAAAATCGTGTACCACGTAAGTATGTAAGCTTTAGATAATAAAATATGTATGTCATTTGCGTTTTGATTGGTATTCAATTCAACACGACAAATATACATGTAATATATTCAGGGGTTAAGCAGAAATAATTTGTGACATTGCTTGAAATCGTCATATAACACTCGGTATATCGGAAATGCTACAAAGCGAGATATATTTATGTGCACGCCATATGCAAGACCGTCATGAGTCGTGCGCAGTTTTACAACAACAATTCGGATGTCTTGTGAGTGACGTCATAGTCGAATGCGTCAGTAACTTGTCTTATTTCAGCTGGTATATATATACATGTATCAACTGTATTCCAACTTCAGTGTATTGTTTTTCATTGTCTTTTGTATCTCCAGTAGAGCCCCATTGCGGAGACTAATGCTGCTGGTATAATAACACATACACTTACTTCTCTGTGATCAGTCCGCTGTACAAGGATGTCATGTGGCACAGTTTATTAAACATTGCTGATCATGTATAAAATAAACAGTAGTTCGAAAGTACCTAAAAGACCGGATCAGAGTTGGTAAATTCCCTAGAGAAACAGTGACCCTATTTACACTTCTGAGTGGTTCAAGCAATAGGATCAGATAAGTCCAGCTCAAATATATCCTCTGTGTTAATAGAACATTTGACGTAAATCCGGCTATTTGACAGGACAGCAGGCGTAATGTGCAAGTCAGCTACAGACCGATTGGTCAGATAGAGATCTTTGTGCCAGTAGTAACGGATCATAGACTTTGATGTTTGTTCGGCTGTAATAAACTATTTCTCCTACGTACACTGAGGAATTAAACTTTACGTGGTAATAAATGTGCGTACACGTTTGCCAAAGCTTTACCTTGTTCCCATAAAGCCACGCCACTCCCCAACTCCAAACACACAGAGTACTAGTATATGAGCCAATCAGCTGCGCTCTGGCACCCGGAGAACGCGATTTCTGTCGTGCCAAACAAGTCGGTTTTAGCTGGCCTTGGCACAAATTAGTATTGACACAAAGAACATTCAGGAACATTTACAGGATGCTAACACCTGTGGAAATTGTGGCTTTGCACAATCTTCCTGTGCAGTGCATAATCGCAAAGCCAGGCGGCACATTTACTGATGTTCCAGAGAGTCTTCCTTAACTAATCTTACCATTTTGCTAAATCATTGAGTAATATATGGATAAAAATTAGAAGGCTGCATAGCTGAATCTAAAAGACGACCTAGCCGGTGTTGCAATCATATATATATGTCATGTGGTTTCCATTGCGACTTTGAACTATGTTGAAGAATCTGTTTGGATATATTGTTCTACTTATTGTATTATACGACAAATGTCTACGTCGAAAACAATGGTTCCCTGTGTTACAACATAAGCCCGAAAACGCCTGAAGAAACCACTCGTTTTTGCGTTCTAATTAAAAATTTACTTATGTATTTGATAGGTGTTTTACGTCGTAGTCAAGAAAATTTCATTTATACAGCTCCGGCGAACATTATGGTGGGGGGTATTTAAAATGACTGAAGATGAAACATAATAAAACTTAAGTTAAAATACCGACAGTAGCGACACGTAACAAGGCCTCTGGTTGGAAATTTATATCCTGTTATTGGGGGAGTTTTATTGGGGGAATCGGTGGTGTCTGGCGGAATTACCCCCACCTCCGTCGCTCTAACACAAATAATGCATGTCTAAGTGAAATAAGTGAAATATTTTTGAGTACGGCGTAAAACACCAATCAAAAAAATAAATAAAAAATAAATAAACAAGTAAACAAATAATGCACATAATTACATGAAACAAACGTACTACACCAACCAGGAATGCTACAAGAACGGTGAACCAGATAAGTAACTAATGTACATGTGTTATTTTAACACTTCATACCTGTATATAGCTATATCTGTCCTGATATATGAAATAATTCATCGCTGTACAGGGGAATCATACGAAACAATTTGAACGGTTTGCAGACAACGAATACAAGTGGTGTACATAAATGGAGCTCACATTACGTGAAAGTAAATGAGTGTTAACTGATGTGACACATCAGGCCGTGCCATTATTTACGGCTCAGGCTACAAAACTAGACTAAAAATAATTTTTTTTCTGACGACCAGTTTTCTGTTCCCAAAAGATTTTGTACATTGCCCGACTCTAAAATGTAATGGCATCAGAGAAGTCAACAGTTATTAGTACGACTTAAAACACAACTGAAATCACCTAAAATCAATTATATCTTGTCGCTTATAATGGACTAGTGGGGCAGTGGATTGTCGAGCGCCAGTGTAGCTGTTTACACGAATACAGAAGCGACGTCCATTGGGTAAAAGACAATAGTTATGCATACTGAGCCATAAGAGTTAACAACAGACTGATAAGATAACTTAACTCACACAAGAGTTACAATCATGGAAAGACTATCCTTGTGTTATTTTGTATAATCTGCGTGCTATTTGTACTCCTTACAATCAAAATATATTGGATGTACAGAGTTCTTTACTAAGGACGATTTCACGACAATCATTTACGTAGACTACTACGACAGCTTTAACTAATGCACATTTAATTAACCAATCACGGATTCCGCGTCACTTTAAGTCACTTGATGTGTGTTAATGAGTGGACGCTGTCATTCTCCTGGTAGATTTTGTATGAGGCTCTGGTCAAAACACCTGACATGTATTACAATAGGTTAAGCACTTGAGGTAGAGGTTTTTGACACAAAACCCAACTTTTTCTAAGTGAGCTTTAGGCATGGACTTCCCTCCCACCGAACGCTGCTTCTTGTTTTCAAAGGTGCAGTCGCAAAAAACACATTATTTTCGGGACTAATTCCCATTGTTCTATGATCATGAATAATTACTCCTTTCTCCTCCAATTCAATCCATTAGTCTACTATTGATTATATTATTGTAGAGGTATATGACGTAGAAACTTCGTAATAATTTCATGGAAAAAAGACAATTCATGAAAAAAACGGCATCAATAAAGCGCCTGGCTGTACACATATGATAGAGAACAACTGGAAGGGTTTGCAGGTAATGAAGTATGAATGGTATAAATGCATCTGTCGATATTGTTTTGATGTGCTGAAGCTCACATTACCTAGAATTAAGTCAGTGTTAATTAATCTTCACAACACTTTAACTATGTAATAGCATGCCATACTATCTTTACTGCTAAAAAAAAATTAGTCTTAGTCTTTTTTCGTTGATTAGTTTTCTGCCCTCAAAAGATTCTTAACATTGCTCACTGTAAAATCTAACGGTCATCAAGGCACAAGTCTTGACTACTGTTTTAAACACCAGTGACATCATTTAAAATCAGTTCTGTATTGTCACCCCTTATTGGCTATTTCAATGCAGTATTGTCACCGATGAGTCGAGCTTTAGGGCAGCTCCTGAAATGGACACAGAAGCGACGCTGACTGAATAATAGATTTTAGCAATGCATATTGATTTATAATACATAACAAGAGAATAATTTAACTTCTACAACCATTTCATTGATTGGAAATATAGACATTTCTATATAAATGCTATCCTTGTGTTACTTGTCGTAACCTGTAAGCTACTTGTTACAATCAGAACACACTGGAAGTAAATTGTTCTTTGCTGAAGGCGAGTATGCCACAAATGTGTACGTAGTACGACAACACTAAGTTTTGCACAATTAGTTAACCAATCAGAGTCTATACTGCATCCCTGTAAGTTTGTTGGTGTGCATTGATATGTAGACACAACCGATCATGCAGTAGACTGTGGGTGAGGCTTGTACGTCTTCTGGTCAAAACGACTGTTATGTATCACAACAGATTTGGCCCTTGGCCGAGGGGTTGTTAATACTAAACCCGATCCTGTTTCAGTGAGCTTTAGGCCTTGAATTCCCTTCCACCAGACTTTGCTCCTTTCCCCAGCAGTTACAAGTAACAAATATAAGCGTCATGTCCGACATTTGTATACCATTCGTAGCCCGTGAAGGGCATTCCCAGTCGATAATTGCAAGATCCATTTCCAAAACAACGTTTAACACTGGCTCCAAAGACAAAGGTATGTAAGAAATTATACAAATAGGAAATAAAGTAACACACAAGAGAGAAGCGGTCATCAGTTTTCAATGATGCCGGGCAGACAGTGGATATTCCAGCCATGAATTCCATATCAAAGTTCAAATTCGTAGTCCACGAATGAGTTCCAGGTGAAATAACAATTAAACAAGGTATCTCAGTCGCGCTTTGATTGCAACTGTTTATAAAGGAATCATGCAGATGTAATGAGCATGGCTGCCTTTATGGTCCATAGCCCCAAGTTAAGCGGTATTAGATACAGTTCGAAAATGAAGACCGTTATAGACCTTAACCGAACAGATTGTGATTCAAAAGTAACGGACCATTACGACGTTCCCGTTAATATGTAAGGATCTCATACTACAAGAGGCGCCATCTTTGATGTTACACATGACATGCTGGTCTGTGTAAAGGCTGTCTACAAGATAGACGGTTACACTCGGCAACCAGCGCCATCTATGTTGTTGAATACCATGTACGCGTTAGATGGAATATATCTGGCAAACTAGTTTTAATAGGATAATTTACAATATCAAAATAGAAATTATCCCTTTCGTCGTAAAGGCGGCGTGAAAGGAAACCTTATTCGTCTTTGTACGGATATAGATCCAAATAAGATGTACCATCATTTGTACCAAGATGTACTACCTGTTGTCTCCTTTAAATCCAATGAAGGCGGATAGATTTCCTTCACCACTAAAGCAATATGGGGGTTATTTAACGCCAGCAGATCATCAATGTTCCGCTTGGTAAATGAAAAGGACTGAGATTTAAAGATATTACTTTTAAGTAATTTCTGCATATAGTCGTATTCATATGAAAACAGGTATAGGTTTGCCAAAAGGGCGCACAATTGGTACCCATTGGAATACATATGCACTGTTGGTAAATGGTATCCCCGAATTTCACAGATGTTATTAATGAGAAAGTCAAGTAATTCAATAAATAATGTAACATCCCATCTGTGGTAACCTTTATAAAGAGTAGAACTAAAGAAAGCCTTATTGCATCTGACGTTAATGTAACGGTGACGTGTTTTAGTAAATACCGAGACAATTAACGACGATATTCTTTCTATAAGATCTTTGTGAGGAATTGTAGTATAGAGAGTAGAGGAATACCATGTGGATACATCTTTGTACGGTATATGCATATGAGCATCAAGTTCTTCTGTAAGACGTTTGGAGTTGTTAAGAATCCACATGCAGTTGACACCTGAATTTTTTGTTATGGCACAACAATACACAACAAATATCCAAAATGACTTTACTTCTTTTAACGCTATCGTAAGTAGGGTTGACAAGAGTTTGGTGGTACAACTTCTTGAACCCGCAATAAATTGAGCCTTGTATGGGAATTTATGCATTTTAGAAATCCAGTAAAGTTGTGATATTTCTGTATGACGGGTGGGAATATTTAGGCGCCTTTCTTTAAGAAAGGTTTTATATTTAATAAATAGTTCCTCCAGAGTACATGTAGTAGTAGCATTCGTTGCATGTTGTTGTAGATGTACATAGCTCTTGAACAAGAATTTGATAACAATAATTCTTACAAATAAAGACGACATTATTAGGAACCTTGTCTGCTATAGTGATGACAAATTCACTATGAAGGTCACTATGAAAACCTTCTTTTTGACAATCTCAAACCAATCGTTAAGAACCGAAGAATCCACTTTTTGCCGTTTTGACCATTTTTTAACATATTCCTCAAGCGTCGAGATGATATTTTTTTTATGTTAGATCTAATGTTGACATTTCTCTTTTCTCTATACTTAGGACCTCTCACAAAGAGATTCCTTAGATCATGATTCTTAATAATATCAAGGTCACCAGTCAGGACATGTTTACATTTGTCGTAGGTAAAAACTGAGGATTCACAATCACAGTTATAGCCGCCAGAAGTATACGTCGTCAAATCGAACTCCTTGATGGCCTGGGAGTAATTGAAAATTTTGGAAGCGATAGGCTTTGTATACTCATAAAATATGCATGGGGGCTCTTGGATATTAAAATAATTACGACCAGCGCTACGACCATCAGGTTCATTAAAGATGTGTGGTAGATTAAAAAAGCAAGGCCTCTGTCTAAATACTTTATCTTCAGAAAGAGTCGATCATGTTGAGTTTCAATTGTAACTATAGGGCGATACAATCGATTATACGATATGTCTTGACACAGACGTACAAGATAAGGTGGAACATTACCGTGTATGTTATTGGATACGTCTTGAAATACCTGTTTTAGCAAATTCAACGGCAGTGCATATAACACTGTGCGTAGAGCATGCATGCTATTGGTGTCATACAACAATCCTACTAAATAGCTAACTGTAACGTGTTTGTGAATCATTAATTCCAGTTGAATTAATCCTTTCATCTCTAAGTTAGTCCATCATACCACTTTTAGTGCTTATGTGACGTACTACCTGTGGTATGATTTGGTGCAAAAATGGCATAAATAACAAACAACTCACACTTTTTACACGGGCTTTCTAAATGTCTGATGAAATTACATAATTGTTTTAGTCTGGGTGGTAACTTGTTCATGATCATATCGATGAATTTATGGATGTTTGTGTTGTTAATATAAAAGAAAGTTAGATAGATACCATTGGAAATTTATGGCAACAAATACAGTTTTGCATCCTGCATCAATTTCACTCAGATTAGAACGCAAAAATTCTCGTTTTTTATCTAGTTCCATCCACCTGGCACAATCAGGTGGGAAGCTGCAGTGCATACAATTTTTATTTTTGGCGAAGTGTGAAAACTTTTGTGAATAACTTATAGTATGCCACGTCTAGGCAAAATGAAGTTTGAAATCAGGCCTTATTAGGGTGCGCATTTTCCAGTATCCCCGTTTTGAGGGTGCCTGAAACAGAGAAATAACAGGTACAGGAACTAAAACACATTGAAATATAACATCTGCGTTATGAGTACATTGTACGTACATATCCGGGTACTTGACAGTACAGTAGACGTGATGTAGGTTTAAGCTACATGTATAGGCCAATAAATAAGACAGATATCTTCGTGTTTGTAGTAACAGGTAATAGACACTGCTAATTTTTCGGCTCTAGCATGTGGGAACATAATGGTCCTGAACTCGAACCACAAGGTCATACATTTACATGATGCTAGCATCACGTGTGACATGCAACAGCCGGTTGTGGGCCCTTGACCCCAAAACCGGAACTCCAAGGCACATTTAATCCTATTTAAGTCCATCTTTAATATAATCAACACAAATGTACATATACAATGATAAAGTATTCGCAAAAGTTAAAAAAGCCTGTTTTTCGTTTTGTAATGTTGCAAAACCGAGAATTGGCAGTTGGAAGAAAGAAAAATAGGGTACATTGGGGAAATCAAAACCGCTGTAAAGTTATAAATTTTAACCACCCAGAAGAGGTTTATGAATGTAGCACAAGAAGGCAGCAGTTTCCGCTTACGTCACCCGAACCCTGTTTTGCCTTTTAACGATTACCAATTGTGTCAGAAAAAAACATGTTTAGCGCTTAGGTATATTTTCAACCATCTCTCTGTCTGACTGAGATTATATTACTTTTGGTCTTTTCTTTTAAATTACCATATTACTCAATAATACAATGACTAACATTAGGAGAAAGCAAAGCCAACTTTAAAAGACGGCCTGGTGCATACTGTTGAACAACATTGACGAATTGTTTTACTTATCTATTATAGTACAGCTGCTGTAGATCAAAAAATAAGGCACTTATGTGACGATTGAAGCCTGGCAAAATGATTGAAGAAAATAACCCTTCAGATAACACAAGGTAAATTTTGCGGACAGGCAAGAATTAATCCCAAGTTTCATTCGAACTCACGTTTTTCACTTATACTGTTGTTGGAGTGCGGCGTAAACCACCAGTCAAACAAAAAATATTAATATATACATCAACAGAGGCTCTCGTACATACGGATCCGTGTCAAAGCTATATATTTTATCTAAATTTTTGCTTTTATACAGTTCATAAAGAAAAATGAAACAAGCCCTTTAAAGACATATTAACAGTCGACGGAAACAGAAATAATATTTTTTTCTGAATTCGATGTATTTGGTTATGTATTTCAATACAAGTCGTATTCCAAGAATGTGAAAGGTGTATATTTGTCAGTATTCAAGTTGTCTTGGAAATAAGTGTATTATGTTGAGCAGTAAGGTGTTGTGACTAGACGTATTCTATGTATGCGAGTGCATATTTTCTAAGGTAGCAGTATATATTATATTCGGGGGCCTCCGTGGCTCAGTTGGTTAGCGCGCTAGCGCAGCGTAATGACCCAGAAGCCTCTCACCAATGCGGTAGCTGTGAGTTCAAGTCCAACTCATGCTGGCTTCCCCTCCGCACCTACGTGGGAAGGTCTGCCAGCAAGCTGCGGATGGTCGTGGGTTTGCCCCGGGCTGTGCCCGGTTTCCACCCACCATAATGCTGGCCGCCGTCGAATAAGTGAGTATATATATATATTATTCAACCTTGAATTATTTATCAACATTTAACACTGCGTGGCGTTAACAACACTGAAGACCCGATACATCTCATAAAGCTTTACTCTTGTGATTTTAAACTCAGACAACCGACTGCGGCGGGGTGCTGACAAACACACACACTTTTGTTTAGATAAGAGATTTCTAGGGTATGTACTTCCAGACACATTAATCCGCTTGTGATCAAGAGAGAAGCGATCCATCGTGGCCAAAGGGAAACTAAAGTGCCCCGCACTGTTGCATATGGGAGAACTTAGTGTACAGAGACATCAAAATCAGCATAAGGAATATCTCGTCCTCGTAGGAGCCCATGGTTAAATAATGTACCGTGCTATGTGGCCTGGTCCTGATAACGCTGTCTCTCACTGCTCCTCTCCAACCTTGACCTCCATGCAGGCCACTACCTTTGCCATGCAAATGCCGTAGCATGTTCTACGGCGATGTTGTCCTGTTCAGTTAGCGCATGTGTTCAAAGATCCAATAAACATGCACGCAACACAATTTATCTCGGTCCGCATGTATACAGCAACCGGTTATAAATTCACGAACGTGTTACATAAAGGACGGTAATATACATATTCGGTGTTTTTTATAGGCGCTGTTACTTGTACTCCGTTACGACTTTCGATGACGCACTTAAGTCTTCTAGCCAAAACCACTGACCTGTAGTACATGTATTAGACCCTTGACAGAGAAGTTGCTAATGTAAAACCAGAATCTGTCTAAGTGAGCTTTAGGTTTAGAATTCCCTTTCGCCGCACTTTGCTCCTTTTCCCAGCTGTGGAGAGTAACAAAACACTGTATCATTTGACATAACTCCCGTTATTATCTGGACATGATTAATTACCCTGCTCATCTCCGATTTAGCCGAAAAGCCCACTTCTTGTCTCATATGATGGAATAATTCTATGGAAAAACGGCCTAAATAACAATTAAAGCACATTGTTTTACATGGCATTCGCAATGTGTCTGACAAAATGGCATAATTCATTTTGTGTGGGAGGAAACTTCTTCGTGAACGGGTCGACGAATATATATGACCTTTGGGTTTTGAATATAGGAGTAAGGTAGGAACATGTTTCAAGCCATAGGAAATTCCTGGGAACAAGTAAATAATCGCATTCTGCACAAATTTCACTCAGATAACAATGCAAAAATTCTCTTTTAATCTGGCTAGTTCTGCCCACCTACCGCACCTGTTTGTTTGTTTGTTTTTGGGGGTTTTTTTTGGTCAAGAGATTTGGAAGCTTTTAAGTGTGAAAATCGTTTTGTATAACTTACAGTGTGCCACGTCTAGGTAACGTAAAGTTTGAGATCAGACCATGCTATAGTGCACATTTTCCAATACCCCTATTCTGATTGCGAGTTAAAACAGAGAAATGACATGTACCGGATCTACAGCAGGTCGAAATATAACGTTTACGTCATCAGAATACTGCACGTGTATGTCGGGCTATTTGACGGTACAGCAGACGTACATGTAATGTAGGATTAGGCTAAATATATAAGCCGATTAGTGAAACAGACATCTCTGTGTTCGTATTAACAGGTAATAGACATTGACATTTTTTCGACTCGGTACTAACAAGTGGCTCCCCTTGTGTGCACTGAGGTCATAGGGTATAACCTGTCCAAACAAGTTTTATGCGGCGCTAAATGGAGTGCAAGTTTGTCAAAGCTTTACCTTGTCCCCGTTAAACTCCGCCATTCCCACAGAACAGAGACAAAGTCTTTCTGAGCCCATCACCTGCGATCTGAGCCAGACAGATCAAGGAGAACTCGATTCCTTTTCGTAACAAATGCGGCGGTGCATGTAGAAATCTGCTCTAGGTAGCCATTAGCACCAAGTAGTACTGAAGCAAAGGACAATTAGTTCTCCTGAGAAATGTAATCGCCCTGAAACCGGACCACAAGGCCATTAATTTACTGGATGCCAACACGTGTGGGGATTACAACGTATGCAACAGCTCCTCAGGGAGCCCTTAGTGGAGACATTAGTTACTGGCACATTAACTGTTGTTTTCAGAAAGTCTATCTAAAAAAAGAACCCCCCCCAAAAAAGAAAAAGACAACACATATACAGCGATAATGTATTCAGCAAAAGTTCAAAAACCCTTTTTATTGTTGTGATGTTACAAAATTGAGAATTTGCAGTTCAAAGTAACCAAAGTCGGGCAGACTAAGACCATCAGAAGCGTCTTCATGCTATCAGTTTGAACCGCTCAGGAGATATTTGTAACTATATCATCCGAACCCAAATTTGCCTTTTTCCCATATAAGTATGGATATTGGGGACTCCAAACTGCGTTTCCGCGGCCGCTCTAAAGTGGCGTACATCATGACCCTGGCGTGAATTCCTGATTAAAACATTATTTTACTATTATTTATTAGTAATTAGAGTTATTAGTTATGACAGAAAAAAATGTTTAGCGTTTAGGTTTGTTTTCAGCCCTCTCACCAAATTACTCAGATCACTTTTGGCCTTTTCTTTTATACACACGATTTTGATAAATTACTCGGTAATACAATGACTAAGATTTGCAGATCGCGAGGCTCACTCTAAAAGACGACGTAACGAATATATTTCAAACACAGGCTTTCAGGCGGATTTCCTGTGGCTGTTGTGGCAACGTTGCGCTATGTTGAAGACCACTGATGCATTGTTTTAGGTATTCTATTATAGTACAGCTGTTTTATTTCGAAAATTAAGGTTACTTATGTCAGGACTGAAACCTGGCAAAATGGTTAAAGACAATGACTCTCGTCTTAAATGTCTCCTATTAACACAAAGTAAATATTAATTAAATAGGGTCTGGTTTTAACAGCGATGAATATCTAGGTGTATATTTTTATATATGCTAATGTTCACCACGAAAGTACTTCGAAGGTAATGTCAGTAAACCTATCTAATAAACCCTCACAGAACAGACAATAGTTACAGGCAAATCACACGACAGTAACGCCACGTAACAAACCATCACAGAACAGACATTGGTTACAGACAAATCACACGACAGTAACGTCACGTAACAAACCCTCACAGAACAGACAATAGTTACAGGCAAATCACACAACAGTAAGGCCACGTAACAAACCCTCACAGAACAGACATTGGTTACAGACAAATCACACGACAGTAACGCCACGTAACAAACCCTCACAGAACAGACAATAGTTACAGGCAAATCACACAACAGTAAGGCAACGTAACATTTCCTCACAGAACAGACAATGGTTACAGGAAAATCATTCTGCAGAACTAGACTAGTTTTTGGCGTAAAATTTTCTTCCAGCAAAGCCTACTAACACATAGCTAGCAGTGACCTTTGTCCGCCTGTGAATTTATATGGATTTATATATATTTTTATTGAGGATTCTCGTGAACACGCCAGTGTCTCGCGTGATGTCTTGCGCCCCCGTCCAGTCGACTGCCGTTTTAGCAGTACAGCATACATGTGCATAATCAGACGAACAAAGTCAACGTTGTATATCAACCAGGTATGCTACATGAACTGCGAAGCAGATAAATAGTTAACGTTGATTTCCTATTTGACGCTGACTATATATACATATATCTGTTATACCAAATAGTCCGTTGGGGCATATGATTGTGTTTGAACCCCCCCGCAAAATGGTCTCGCAGTTCACAAGTGCGTGGAACCCATGAATTCAGCCCAGTAAACCGTTCCCCTCACTCATCCGACAGCGAGTCTGACCACGTCGACAGCTGTCAGAAACCAGAAGATTTTCGGACCGACAGAGGACTATTTGATCGGTTCGCAGATAACGAAGTATGATTAGTATAAATGCATAAATCGATGTTGTTTTGATATGTTAGAGCTGATATTACCTGAAAGTAAATCAGTCTTTAATGATTTTTACACATGTTGAAATTTGTGGGCCACAAGATGCCGTATTATGTTCACAGTTTACACATGTGGTCTAAAAATGAAGAAATAAAGGATGACCGTATTTTTGCCCCCCAAGGATTCTTCATATCGCCCCACTATAAATGTAATGTCCGTCAAAGAGTTTTGAGTAAAACACATGGGTGTAAAACATAATAAAATCATTTAAAATCAGTTATATCTAGATCTTCCAAATGGACTATTTCACCGTGGGTTGACACAGCAGGGTCCATCTTGGGGGCGGCTGTTTGAAGGGACAGAGAATAGGCGTTGGCTGGGTGAAAGGTTTAAGCTATGTATATTGATTTATACTTATTAACAACAGATATATAGAATAATTTAACCCATACAACAGTTTCAAACCATTTCTAATATTGGGAAAAACCCAAAATACCCTAAATGTTTTCATATAATTGCTATCCGTGTGTTACTTTTTGTAACCTGTATGCTACTTGTTGCAATCCGAACATATCGAATGTTGACTGAAGCCCACTGTATGACAACACATCACGTGGTATGACAACATTAAGTTTTGCACATTTGATTAACCAATCAACGTCCACACCGCTTCTCTGTAAAGTCACTTGGTGTGTGTTAATACGTTAACACAGTCAATCTTCCAGTAGCCTTTGGGTGAGGCTTGCAGGTCTTCTGGTCAAAACGGCTGGCATGTATTAGCACGCCCTTGACAGAGAGGTTGTTCATACAAAACCCGAACGGTATTAAGTAAGCTTTAGGTCCGAAATTCCCTTCCAGCAGGTTCCCCCAAAATGTAGTTGCAGGTAACAAAGACACTGTACCGTTAGACATAACTTCCATTGTTATCTGTACGTTATTAATTACTCCTGTCATCTCCAATTTAATCAACCTCAGCACTTTTGTGATACATTATGAAATCATTTTATGAAAATAACGGTATAAACAGGAAATAAATCACACATGTGCATTCAGAATGTGTCTGATGAAATGAGATAATTGCGTTAGTCTGGGTGTTAACTTCTTTGTGAAGAAATCGGTGAATTTTATAAACGTTTTCGATGTGCATATAATAGTAAGTTATAGTAGGATGAAAAGATCGATGAATTTATAGACGTGTGAGTTGGGAATACTATAAAACATTATTCGGAGCCAGTTTCGGACAAATATATAACAAATGGTATCCAGGAACAATGTCATTTAGATTGGAGTTTTGCAGTTAGTTCTACTGAAAGAGGTTACCAGTAGTGCTAAATATGTTTTATTGGCTAGAAAGACCAAGTTTAGGTAAACAGAAGGATAACATCAAGTCATGTTAAAGTGCAAATTTGCCAGCACCTCCAGTTCTGACATGGGCCTGAAACAGATAAATGGTATGCACAGGAGCTACAACTATATATATAGGGAAGACAAAGGCTTTCTGAGCCCATCAGCTGCAATGTGAGCCAGGGTACTATGGATCCCAGACTACGTTTACGCGATTGCACTAAAATGGTGTATCTCATAGCCTTCTACGAGTTCCTGATTCCTACGTCACGTCAGGTAAAGTCTTTAGCGTGTAGGTTTGTTTTCATCGCTCTCATCAAATAACTGAGAATATATTACTTTTGGTCTTTTTTTTTTACTATTTTGATAAATTACTCTGTAATACCGTGACTATCATTATGAGATCCCAAAGCTCACTCTGAAAGACGATCCGGCGCATACATTGCAATCGTTGGCTTTCACATTTATTCCTCGTAGTTCCCGATGCAATGCTGTATAATGTTGAAGAACATTGATGTATTGTTTTACTTATTGTGTTATAGTACAGCTGCTTTAGATCGAAATTAATGACTCCCTATGTCACGTCTGAAACCTGGGGAAATGGTTGAAGAAACCACTCGTGAGTGTTCTCGTCTTAAAAGAAAACGTCTCAAGATAAAACAATGCAAACCTTAACTAAAATGGTGTTTGGTGTTAACAACACGGTCTATATCAGTGCACAGTTATTTATAGACTGATGCTCACCGATAATGTATTTTCATGGTAGTCAATAACAACCATACTCCTTACAGCTCATATGTCGCTGTCTATCTTTTCCTTTACATGACTGCCACCGCTATAAGCTCGAGCCCGAGGGTCGAACGTACGCTTGTTTAGGCTTAACCTCATCACGCGTGTTTACCCGCTGAACTATTTAATAAGCATTCATCAGAAAAACTGTTTTAGGTTTTGTCTAAAATCATGCTTACATGCCCTAAACAAAAAGTACATGTGAATGAAGTATTGTTAGAGACAAAGATTGAAACCGATTGCTTATTTTTTCTGAAATCACTTCCTGTCTCATCATTGTCACCACAGTGACCTCGGCGTTATTAAAGATTTCTGTATAAACATTTTCTGGTTGTGGCAGTAATGTGAAGCGAAAGGTGGAGAGCGACGCATGCGTTGTAAGGAGTATGTGTAACAACATGTAACAAGCCCTCAGATGACAGACAATGGTTACAGGCAAGCCACACCACAGTAAAATACACGTAGCAAGACCTCACAGAACAGACATTGGTTACAGGCAAATCACGGCAGAAACAGACTCATTTTGGCATAAATTTTCTTCCAGCAAAGGCTAATAACGTATAGCTAGCAGTAACAAATGTCTGTCTGTGGTTGTTGAAGACTCGGGAACTCGGCATTGTCTCGCGGGATTTCTTCCACTCCTACCCAGCTCCCTGTCGCTCTATAACAGAAATAGTATACATAATTACACGAACAAAATAAACGTACTACATCAACAATGGTCCGTTCGCAGATAAATAACTAAGGTTTATCTGCTGGTAGACGCTTACTGTATATATTAATATCTGTCATTGCATTTAGCTTACATGTATCAATAATTACATCGGCATACATGCTTGTGTTTGCTCTACCATCCCCCGCAAAAAGGGCTCTATGTACGATATACGTGAAAATGAACGATTCGGAGATAGGGAGGTTTGAATGACATATATATTGATTTGTTGACTTTGTTTTGTCCGTTTCATATGTTCGAAAATAGATATTTTTTTAATAAATACTACCACTGAGTTATTGTTTAACCTGTATTCTACCTTGTTGCAAACAAACTATGTAATTAATATTGATTGTTCTGTGAAGAAGTCAAAAAGGCAAAACTTCCTTCTGTCTAATTGAGCTTTACCTTCCACCAGTTTTTGCTCCTTCTCACAAACGTGTAGTTGCAAGTAATAAAAACATTGTATCATTAAACATGACCCCTCTATAATCTGAACATAATTAATTATGATCTCCGGAGACACGATCTCTCTCGGAGACATGATCTCTCTCGGAGACATGACCTCTCTCGGAGACATGATCTCTCTCGGAGACATGACCTCTCTCGGAGACATGATCTCTCTCGGAGACATGACCTCTCTCGGAGACATGATCTCTCTCGGAGACATGACCTCTCTCGGAGACATGACCTCTCTCGGAGACATGATCTCTCTCGGAGACATGACCTCTCTCGGAGACATGCTCTCCGATTTAGCCGACTAGACCGCTTCTTAAAAAATAATTTTATAGAATAACGACATAAATAATAATAAATAATAAATAAACAAAATAAATCACATAGTTTCTATATGGGTTTTCTGAAAGTAGCTGATGAAATGACAATTGAGTTGATTATGAGTAGAACGATGAATTCATGGATGTTTGGGTTGTGAAGATAAGAGTAAGGTAGGTACATCTTTAAAGTCATCGAAATTTCTGGCAAACAAACAAATAATTGCATTCTGCATTAGTTTCACTCAGACTAAAATGCAAAAATTCTCTTTCTTTCCGGCTAGTTCTACCTTCACACCACACTCAACTATGCTACAAGTCCAAAATGTGCACTCAGTATGTTTTATCTGGTCAAAAGATTTTCAAAAGAACTATGAAACCTTTTTGTGTACAAGGACAAACACGAAGGCTTTCCGACCTTATCAGCTAGACAGATCCCAGAGAACTCGATGCCTTTTTGCACCCAATGTGGCGACACGTGAACAAATCTGCTTTAGGTAGCCTTTGGCATCAAGTAGTGTTGAAACAAAGAACAATGAGTTCTGCGGGGGAATGTATTGCCCTGAAACCGGATCACAATGTCATTAGTTTACAGGATGCTAGCACGTGTGAGGATTATAACCATGCGACAGCCGCTCGTGGGCCCGTAATCTCAAAACTAGGACTTCAAACAACATTTACTCTTGTGTCAGAAAGTTTATCTTAAAAAACAAACAAAGCAAATACAGAAACAACGTGTCCTACAAAAGCTCAAAACGCATTTTATTTTTGGGATGTGGCAAAATTGAGAATTACGTATAAAAATAAGCACAATCGGGCACCTTGAGCAAATCAAAAACCGCCGTCATACTCTTAATTTCAACCTGTCAGGAGAGGGTTATGGCTATAAGACGAGGTTCACTGCTCTTGCGCTTACGTCACCTGAGCCCTTTCCTGTTGCAGTAAAATGGCATACGCTATGGGCTGATATGAATTCCTGATTAAAACATGATTTATACAAATATTAATCACGTAAGAAAAACGCCTTTAGCATTTAGGTTTATTTTCAACCCTCTCACCAAATAGCTGAGGTTATATTACCTTTTGTCTTTTCTTTAAACTTACCATTTTGATAAATTACTAAGTAATACCGTGACTATCATTAGGAGACTGCAAAGCTCACTCTAAATGACGATCTGGTGCATATTGCAACGGTAGGCTTTCGGATATATTTTCTGCAGTTCCCGTTGCAGTGTTGTACTATGTTGAGCAACATTGATGTATTTTTTTCCTGATTCTATTAGAGTACGACTGCCTTATGTCGAAAATAATGGTTTCTTTTGTCACGAATGATGCCTGGCGAAATGGTTGAAGAAACCACTCGACAATGGTGTAGCCTTAAAAATAGGTCTCAAGAATGTATTTTCAAGGTTACGTCAGTATCGACATGTAGCGAAGCCTTACAGGACAGATAATGGTTCCAGGCAAGTGACACGACAGTAAAGCCAAGTAACAAGCTCTCACAGGACAGGCATTGGGTAAAGGCAAGTCAAACGACAGTAACGATAAGTAACAAACCCTCACAGGACAGACAATGGTTAATGGTAAGTCACACGAAGGTAACAACACGTAACGAACCATCACAGGAGAGACAGTGGTTACAGGCAAGTCAGGCGACATTAACCACACGTTCTACTCTCTCACAGGACAGACAATGGTTACAAGCAAGTCCCACGGCAGAAAAAGACTCATTTTTGGCGTGAGTATTCTTCCAACAAATGCTAATAACACATAGATAGCGTTAATAAATGGCTGTCTGTGCGTTTATATCCGGTGTTTTTTTTAATATTCTCGGTTCCAGCAAAATCGGCCATCCCCCACCAGGGAGAGCACGGAAGTCATCTGTGCTCAACATCCGGCTGCTTTTTACATGTGGTATTTACTATCATAATAATTATTCTACACATTATTCTCAGTGCAAGATTATTAATTATTTGTCTTGTCCAAAATGTATGAGGAAATATAAATTTGCAGAACCGTTAACGGTAATAATGGACATGCAGATCCGATAGCCGTGACTGAAGAAACCATTAAACTGCGAGTTTAAGCCCATCCCATGCTGGCTTACTCTGTCCAGTTTCTTCCCATCACGATGTTGGCCGCCACAGTATAAAGATATTTATTAATTTATTTGATTATGCCATATTTTAGGCCTTACTCAAGAATATTTCACGTGTATGACAGCGGCCATCATTATAGTGGGATGAAACCGGGGGAAACCCACGACCATCCGCAGGTTGGTGCAGTCCTTTCATGAACGGCCGGAGAGAAACCCGGCTGTACATGACAGAGAAGTACCATGTAAACCTCCAATCAAGGAAATACATAAATCTTAACTGAAAACTTATTGCAAGCTGGCATATAGGAATGAAGGTTCCAATAAAAGTACATGTTCAAATTTACTGTGACATATTTATTCCTTTTTTCACTTAGCACAAGAATTCGTCTTCTTTCGATATGGAGTCTTTTCACCTGTGACAAACATCGCATGTTTTTTTTTATATATTTGCTCTAGCTATTAATCATAGAAAACATATTACATTTACTTTTTTAAAGGTTTGCATTTTGCAAAAATGGTGCTTTAAGAAGCCAAGAATGTTAGATCAATGTAACTCTATCATATATCGCTTCCACAATTAAGGGTAAATTGAACGGTTAGCTAAAAGCTACGTACATGCAGTATGGAGCAATTCCCACGTTAACACTGGACTGGAAACGTTGAACGTGGTCTGAGTATCGTTATTATTATTGTAAATTGTACCTAACCATATGAAGATAATTATGCCGTGATTATCCAGCCGGCGTAAAACATCTGCTTCGTGTTTTCAACAAAAATATAAATGCACGAAGAAATTTTATATAGTTTTCTCTCAGCACTAAATAACGTGTTAACTCAGCTATTAGGCTACCATATGTACTCGTTATCAATTGTTGCTTCAATTTCCACCAGATGTTCACGTTTTAGGGCAACAATCCAGGAGCTATGGCAGCGTGTAAACAGAGTGGTCGGTAATCATATATGCACAAACGTAAATACTGCCTGTATATCACCCTTCTATAAATCTGTGATTCATATAAATACACAGTCTAAGGCAAAACTTTATGAAAATCTGTATGCTCTACGTACGTCTTCACAGGTGTCGAGCATATGTTTGACTATTTGCCAAAAACATGTATCACACGACTTTCGCTTAAATGGCTTTATTCGCCTATTAACGCCTTTTCTACTGATCACGTGGACCATCTTAGATTGTGATCAGGTTAGTTTAAATTCTTTTTTAACTTGTTGTGAACTGACCCAGTGTAACACTTATGTTAATGTGAATGAATGGTCGCACAGTGGGATAACACGTGTTGAAATGTAACAATGTACCATAATTTGGTTATCATCATAACTGAGCAAAAATAACTGAATAAGATTCAATAATACTTTTCAATTTTACCGGCCTCATTTTACATGTTGTACCTTGGTCGCCTTGGTGTAAGTGAAATATTTTTGAGTACGGTGTAAAGCGCCAATCAAATAAGGAAATTTTTTCACACCAAACTTGGCACTGCTTTTCTGAATCGGGTTGCGTAATCTATGGTCTTGAAACGTTGCTCAATTCCTCCAGAAGCATATAAATCAAGTTTGGGAAAGAAAATCTTTTTGGAAACTGACTTCAAAACTATTCGGCTCATCCTGCGTCAAGGGGCCGTATATTTGTAGTGTTGAATTAGATAACCACGTTGGATATTTGAACATTTGCAATCAATGCACGTTTGAGATAAATGTTTTCCTTATCCACAACTGACAAACCAGAAGGGTACACGATCTGGATACTAATTTCATTCATTGGCCTTGCGTCATTCCTACATCACTGAAATGTGTGAACTGCTTCTCTTTGTAAAAGCGGTTTTATTTATTCTTCGTAATAATTTCTTCGTTCTTTGGTGGTTTCTGTTAAACGTTGTTTAGGGAAATGACTATGTGTAAGGTTTGTTTATAGACCAATAAAATTAGGTGATAACATATTAGAGTTTAAATTCAACTTCTCCTTTGAGGTGTTACGAGGCGTTTCTGACTTGCGTCGGTCAGAAATGAGATGACAATTGTGACGTGTCTTTTGAAAGATAAGGTATTTGTGACAAAGATATTTTTATGTGGATAAGAATTATTTACTGTGGCGTGACCGACACGTGGCAAATGCGTGGAGAAACCACTCAAAGTTTCCATGCGCTGAGAAAAGCTGACCAAAATTTAAAAAATTAAAACACGTTAGAATGATGCCTTATTAATACAACCTTAAATATCTGGAAATGTGCATATTGATAGGTTAATATTGATTGTCTAACTAAGGATATAGCCTCAAGTTCACTGGAGTAACTATATAGGTAAGCCGAGAAAATATGGACCACTGTTGCACGCGAGTGATTATGGCGGCCCACCTTTTTTACTACCACTCATTTTTCTTGTCAAACATCTTCTAGCACAGGCTAATGACGAACAACTGATAAGTGTTTGTCTGCTGTCCTACATCCGGTAGCGGTAAAAATTTCCCTGTGTCTCGCAGGATTTCGTCCGCCCCTAGCCTGACTGCTTTCGTTGTAAATCAAGCATTCCCCAGATAACCATGCAGATAGCCAGACAGAAAGATCCATATACCACATCAGTCATTAGAATACGACATAAACTCTGAAACAGCTAACGAAGTACTGCATATTATGCTTCTAGGGGCTGTATATTGGGTTGTATTGGAACGCCACCTTGTGCATACATAAATTAAAAGTTGCGGTCAAAATCCAGCTGATACATGTACATACTCTGATTATCGACACCTTATGAAATAATGTGGATTCTGACTCATTCAATAGCCTATAACATACCGTGCGGTTTTTTTTAAACATCATTGAAAACTGTTGCCTGCTCACTGAGAAATGATAGGGAACAATATAAATGGTTAACTGTGAATATTTGAATGGTGTGAATGTATCTATGGGTATTTAGCGTGTGATATATTGCTCAACCAGTTCAGCGAGACTTTTACGGGTGTTAATTATACCTTGTCCTTCGCTAACTTACTCAGGAAGTGTCTTTTTCGGTTGACCGGGCTTTTCCCCATAGAGTCTGCCAAGAGATCACTTTAAACCTTGTCACAGAAGTGAAAAATCCCTCTGATATGTTTCCCACGGGTACAGACGTAAGCAGCAAATATACTGTCTCTAGACGACACGTACAAATGCAAGCCAATCAATCTGACCCTGCAATAAAAGATGATGTAAATCCAATGTGTCTTCATCCTTCCCGGATAGCACGGAAGTCATTTGTACTCAACGTCTGGTTGCAATTATAACTTGGTTTTTGACATCATTCAATACACTATTCTCCGTACACGAGTAACAACTGTTTGTCTTGTGTGCGATTTATATCTGTGTGTGTAACATTCGAAAAGCCGTAAGTGAGGAAACTATTGTGATGTTTGACAGGAAATTCCCGCAATCCACGCTGCACTGTCACGAAGGTTTTCCTTATTTGGTATGTGCATTGCCCGTGGAACATGCATGTACCGTTGAGGACAATCTATCGTAAAATGTACGAATCTATCGACAATCTATCGTAAAATGTACCTATTTATTCTCTTTGTGCTCACCAGCATGAGTAATGGATGTGATTCATCACGAATCGGGCTGTTCATGGTTTCGATACAAAATTTTCTTTCAACTGGGCTGGGCTTGATTACTCACGATTCTGTGCCGGTTTTCTTTGACCTCTACGTGTGTATTGTTACATTATTGAGTCGTATGCCACACGACAGTTTCAACACGTTTGTACTCAATTGTAAAGTTTATTTTTGTACAATAGCATATAAAATAATTGACCAACAATTGCCTCTTCATCAAATTTTATTCTGAACTGGAACGTTCTCATCAAAAGTCTGTTCTGGTACAGTCCAAGTTTAAAATAATCTGGACGTTTCATACTTTACAACCCCAGGAATTTAAATTGTTACAGATTTGTTTCACATAAAACTTATTACATTTCCCCAATGCTGAATGCTGGCATCTATAAATAAGTGTTTCAAGCAAATTACACGATTTGATTTTAAAGCAAAATTGGCTTTGTGCAATAGGGCCTTAAGCCTTTGACTTTAAAAATGCATTGTTCTCATTGGTCTAGTATGGTGATAAGGTGTCGTATTTTTGCCTGGTGATTATGAATTTGACATCCGTAATGCATTTGAAAACGGTACCAAGCAGCAGTCATAATGATAGTAATATCTACTGACAACAAGAAACACTGGGTAATGTCTTCAGACACTGTTGCTGACCACTTGTGTGACATGCATGCTATCAGACTGTATATACATAACTACATATATGACCCAACTGAAATGAAACAATCCTTATTTATTTATTTATTTAATTCCTGTTTTACGTCGTACTCAAGAATATTTCACATATGCTACGGCGGCCAGCATTATGGCATTATTTTGGTAAATGTGGCTCTGAGTCGATTTCTACAAGTTAATAGCCTAGATCTATGAAATTGCTTGACATTCAGGTCTCTTGGCAGTCGCAAAGACGTTCTGTTGATTTACAATTTGGTCGCAGGCACGCCTTCCAGCTCTGATGGATGAACACAAAAGTCATGGACTGAGACAGCACGTTCTGATTTTTCGCAAGAATTAACAAAGAATTCTGGGTAATGAATTCGGCGCCGCGTGCGAAATATTGGTATTCTGCATACTTCCGGTCAGTTCCCATTACCAACCGATTCTGCACATTGTATCGCGGCGGCTAAGTCCTTATAACCGGAAGGCCTTTAGCCGTTCCAGGCTGTTTACTTCACTGTGGAACTGTGCTGACATATTTCTGTTCAATTCCAAAAGCTTGTGTTTTGTATATTCAAGGTCTGAGAGGAAAATTCCCAAGCTTACACGGCAAGACCATTAGTTACAGACACACCGTACAACGCACAGCACTTTACTTCCTCAAATAGACACTTTTTCAGCAAAGGAGAAAAAGTAAAAACTCTGTCGGAGAATTTGTATCTGGTGGCCGTAAAGTTTTCTCGTTGACTCGGCGGAATGCTACATGAACGGTGAAGCAGATAAATAATGATCTTGCACCTCTGATTTACCGATGACATTATATATTGCTATCATAATCGAAACAGACATTCGTATATTAGTCGTATGGTCGTTCCAGGTCAATAACCATCAAGGCCAAATCCTAAAACGACGTTTAACATAAACCCCCAAAGACCTAAGAAAGTTTATAAAGTACGAAATCAGAAATGAATTATGCATCAAAGAGAAGGATTCAGCGATTGTGGATGATAATGTCAATCATAGGTCTGTCAAATCAAAGATTGCATTGAGGTACATTAATGTATGCTCCGCCATCCAGCGTACAAACTTCACGCTGTGTCAGGAAATGATTTGAACTTAAGTATTCGGTGTGGTGTTAGTGTTAAGCAATAAACCATTTATTTATTTAGTTTATTTATTTTATATTTTGGTGGCCATATGACGGCAAAAGATGTGTGGACCACAGTATGGTGCATAGCGACTTACAAAGATACTCGCAGCAGAGATGTTCAGATAGTTAGACTTGTCCTCAAAGGACTTTCCAGGTTTTTCGGCCTAAATGTTTCGTGACCGTCAGACTTACATTTAAAATTGTTTAGTACTGCACTGAAAGCATCCTCAGGCTGGTGTCCCATATTTTCTCTCTCATAATTTCTTTTTAATTCAGTATGCCATGCCACATTTCCTCCATCAATCAAAATGACATCGCACATTTCCTCAGTCACTCAGAGCTCTTGTGTGTAACTCGTGAACAAAATATTATGTCAGATTTATTGACAATGCTATGGTTTTTGTACATGACGTAACATAAAAAGTCATATTGCAGGCAAACTATATTTAATGTGTTTGTTCGATCTTTTATGTTAGAGGGTTTTGAAATTTTTTTGTGCTTCTTGTTCTGATTTTGGACGTTTGTCATCTTCGTGTCGACTGCCACAACAGTTTCCTGGATCTAGCCACATAACTTCCTGACGTTATGCTGGCGTGACTGACGGTGTAGTCCTTACTCTAACGATGGTGTATCTAAGGTATATCTTTTGGGTGTTGCATATTTAGTTTATAGTCTAGTCTATAGACTCAGTTAACCATTTACCAAATTCTGAGTGGGACCAGTAGGTCCGCTGGACAAAGCAGCTGACATATATATGTATTACTGATTGAAAACACCGATATGTATAATTATCATTAAAGATGTACAGCATAGAGATAAAGACCAGAGCAGCGGCGACATTGTGATAGACATACAGCATAAAGAGTGAAACCAGAGCAGTGACGACATTGTGATAGACGTACAGCATACAACGTAAAACCAGAGCGGCGACAACATTGTAATAGACGTACAGCATAGGGAGAAAGACCATAGCAGCGACGACAGTGTGATAGACGTACAGCATAGAGAGTAAAACAAGAGCAGCGACGACAGTGTGATAGGCGTACAACATAGAGCGTAAAAACAGAGCAGCGACGACATTGCGATAGACGTACAACATAGAAAGAAAGACCAGAGCAGTGACGGCATAGCGATAGACGTACAGCATAGAGAGTAAAACCAGAGCAGCGACGACATTGTGATAGACGTACAGCATAGAGTGAAAGATCAGAGCAGAGACGACAGTATGAGAGACGCATAGCATAGAGGAAAAGACCAGAGCAGCGCCGAAATTGTGATAGACGCACAACATAGAGAGAAAATCCAGAGCAGCGCCGACATTGCGATAGACGCACCAAATTTAGAAAAAGACCAGAGCTGCGACGAGATTGAGATAGCTAGCGAATGGTCAAACGGAATCGGTGAAATACGGCGCTTCGTCAGTTACCTCACGAAAATGCATAGATAGTATCACCATGTCTAGGCAAGAACTAGGTAACAAAAAGCAGTGATGATGTCAACTGCAATTTATTAGACGTCACTGGTCTAGAATTACTCAAATGCTGTGATGAAATTACAATGCACTCTCCATTATTGTCTTTGTATCCCAAACCGCATCTGCAAGTCACAAATATGAAAGTAAAGAGAATAAAACCAGAGCAGAGACGACAATGTGTTGGTTGGTAAATGGTCGCGTGTATCACTGTATCTAGACGATGCGTGTAGAGCCGCAATAAAACAGGGTGTAAATCCAATCTACAGCAATAATCAGCCTCCACACTTCACGGACAGAACTGAAGTCATCTGTACTGTTCTTCTAGTTGCATTTTATGATCAGTCGTCTGGCATCTTTCTAGATATTATTCACTGTACAAGATTAATATCTCTTAGTTTCGTGTCCATTTGGTGGCTGGAGATATAGATCTACGAAAAATGTAGTCAGGTTGGAGCTCCTGAATCGAAACCCAAGAAACTATAGGTCATGTTTTCGAAGTGGTGTTTAACAAGTTATTCCTCGAAATGATGCTTAACTGCCATTAAAGATGAGGGAGGACTTTTTTGGGCAAATATGAAGTATGTAATGTTTATAATAACAGCGTACGTACAAGGTATCTGGATAAGGCTTTTACCTTCTCAACACATTGATGAGCTAGAAGGCAACCATACTGTTAGCACATGTATGTCCTTCACAGGGTGACTGAAACATTGTTAAGTACCACCTTAAACCCCAAACATTCACTCACTCACTCCTTCAAAGGGTTTGAACGTACGGTTTGTCTCGCCATTTCCTGTCGATCACCTTGTCGTCAATGCCCTGTTTTTTCTCCATGCTGTACGCTTTCGTATTGGTGCCGTAAGTTATCTAAGACTCTGATTCATTTATTTTCTTTGTTTTTTTTGTCCTTAAACACAGTGTAAGCTAAATGTATATAGGTCCCACCAGGGACCTGCGTTTGTGTTAATGGTGTCCATCTGCAATGGTACATGGCAATGGGATTAACAAACCTTATAACAGGAAAGCATTAGACGTTTGTCTGGGGTTTAAAGGTAATCACGAAACTGTTGAATTGTGCCATTGGTGTGTATAGTAACCAACTTGTCTGAGACACCTCTGATCAATGGTCATCAAATATTAAGGAGCTCTTCTCCCATTAGTAAATCTTCCTATCATTTCGACCGCTAAACTACACTCAAGAGGCATTCGCCCGAGAAAGTGTGAAAATTGCTAATGTATTGGCGACTCCTACGCTGCGTGGACAGTTTGGAAGGCTTCAAATCTGAGGCTAAATTAGCCTATTAAACGCTATTTCATTATTTTAGAAATCTGTAATGATTACAACGTTCCCAATATGATGAGCACCGTGCACTGTATGAAGCCTGCAATGTACTGTTTTTGCATATTTGTAGTACAGGTGTCTTCCTCATGGATGTATAACCATGCATCATCTGGAGATTAAAAGTGGAAAGTCGTGAAATTTAAATGTGTAATGACGTGTTTTCGAGTCTGTCTCTAAAGTAATGAGGTGGACATATTCAGGTACCGTTTGACTGGTAGTGTAGTCCATATAACCCACCTTATAATGGAAAAATTTGTATACATTAAACTCCATTTAGAAATTCTAATATATGTGTAAAATTCTAATAGATATACTTTTCATCCTTTATTTGCCTTTTTTATACCATATCCGTTCCATGATCGAACCATCGTTCCCTGGTGACACTGCGAACGCTCGAATATCGCGACACTCGATTGTCGTAGCCCGAAATACATCTCCAGGGTAAAAAGCTGTTAATTGTGAAAAAATAACCCTAAACCCGAACAGACACCCAGGCCTCAGCATCACGAAACTGTGGGCTAAAGCCTCAGTCTGATACCACACCACTTCCTCCGCAGAGGAATCTCGTCATCAGCGAGACTCGGTTACAATACAGTTTCTATAATAAAGTTTGTATTTGTTTTCTAGTCTGTTTGTATTCGGTACGCACCCCTGATTGGTTTATGATTTCAGTAAATACAAGAACAAACCACTACCGCATACCTGATAGGAAGGGGAAGTAGTGCAATTCTACATATCTAAGCACAGCCCATGTGTTCAGAAAGGACTACGCAAACACATACAGCTGTGTATCAAGTTGTAATTATCTAAAGACATGTACGTTTACATGTGCTGTGGACGCAGCAGATAATGTGTCTATAAGGGTCACAGATATGTAGATATATAAGTACATCATCTTCTCACTTGACAATATATGGAGTCACCTTGCTCATCAAACTTGTTCTATCAAAACGTTTTCCGCAGGTGATTTTGCACCGACAAATCTTTCAGCAGGTGCATTATTGAAAACCGTTGACTCTTTACACGATTCCGTCCTATTTTCGAACTTTTTGTACTTTCTTATTTCTTTTGTGGCTTGTATTATACGTCGTTTTGGAATTGGCCTTGTGTTCATTGATCTGAAATATCCGTATTGGTTGACGGCTGGCATACGAATGTCTGTATCGACGCATAGATCCCTAATCACTGACCTAACCGGACGCTACTCGTCTATATATTGATTTAATTGGATTTAAAAGTTTATTCCGTACTCCAGAATCTTTACCTTACATGACAGGTTTTATCACAGACAAAACCAACCTGCCTACCTTGTAGATTTAAGGATGTAAAGTTGCAACAAGGGTTTAAACAAATTGTGCAGGAACAAGAGCCGATTCATCAAAGCCAGCTCTGACTTAAACGCAGATTTATACTTTCAATATTAAACAGAGTTTAACGCCCAAGAAGTTCAATTTTGATGCATTTGTCTTAAGATAATACATAAAACGTATTTACAATAAGTATTCAAATAAAATTTCAAATATATCATAACTGGCTTTGTGTGATAGAATCCAGGCCCTTGGGATCCTGAAGCGATCTTAGGCGTAATCCAAATTTTCAATCATTAAATTTAGTATGTTCCTTTCTGCTTTTCTTTTACCTCATCGAGAATTTACCTTGTTAAGCAATATTTTCTCCTTGTTACATCAGAAAAAAAAATTCTAAAGTGATTTGAAATTTTGATTTAAGTCTAAGATCGCTTCATGATCCCAGGGCCTGATGTAATTCCTGCAAATTATTTCTGATTTAAATCAAAATGTGAAATAGAATTTTAGACTTTGTCTTGGACCTTAGAAATTAATATGTTGACGATTTCTCCAGAGTTATCCTATGACAAACGTGTCACAATTTCAACTGTCAATATAAAAAAGTAAATATTCTAAATTTAAATTTTTAAAATTTTGATCTGGCTTTAAGTCAGAAATTATTTCATGCAACTGGGTTGTAGCAGACTTAAAATGGTTTAGTATTAACCTGTGATATTCTTTATTTCTCCGCCTAATTTCCATCTCTTTTCATGACGACCTGAGACAACTTTTACAGCATTGAAATAAATATCCTCAAAGTGAGTCACAATATCAGTCAACTGTTTTGAAAGAATGCTTAAGTCTGATTTAAGTCTTAGACAGCTTCGTGACCCTGGGGTATAGTCATTTTCAAGGAAAGCCATGCATCAGTGAACCAGAGACAAACAATCTCCCAGCTTCCCCCAGCCTCTCCCTCTACCCTACCTGCAATTCTAATGTGTGAATATATTTACGTATGGAATGTAGCTAAAGTATCGTGTGATGCACGTTCTGGTTTGTCAGCTGGGGCAGACAGTCTCCAAGTCTCACCGCTGACGGGATTCCTCTAGGGGGATTACCACACCGAGACTATAACCAACACCTCCGACTATCTGGCGACACAATGTAAGGGGATTACCCTCATTGACAGTGACCCTGTCATGTTAAATCGTAAACGTGTTCCCCACTCTCATCCCTTCCTCACCTCCCATCTCTCCCACGTGACACAAGCTTTTTAAGAGAACGTTTTAAAGGGATACAGTGTCGATTTTGGCTGGAGTGAGGCAAGTCCAGGCGATGACTAACCTAAGCTGAATTGTAGGTATGGGAGATCTATTCAAGCGTGACCGAGGCTGCATGGGTTAAACCAAGAAACCCTTTGTCCACTGTTAGCCAATCAGTGTTGATATTGTATTCCTTTGTTGGTGCAGATTGTTACGCATCTTTTCATGTTTGTTATTGAGATTGATAGCAAAACCGAACAACAATATAATTAAAACTTACAACATAGGGAGTTAAGGTTTAAGCGGTGGACTTTGGTAAATAGATGAGTAAAATGCTCCACATGTAACACGTAGAGTTTCAGCGCCAGACTAACTTATGCTATAGGTTTATATGGGATGGTCCTCCCAACATAATACTAGCCGCCATCGTAGAAGTGAAATATTCTGGAGTACGCCGCAAAACATCAATGCAAGACCGATTCGGCCTGCCTCTGAGGGCTGTTGGTGGTTTACTACTCACATGGACTCTTGAAACGGAATATTCTATGACCGAGTCCGGGATTGCGCGTAAAATTCAGGTCAGATGGTATTACCGTTTAGAGTGGGATATGCATGTTTTTTGAGACGTTCGTGATTACGTGTCAACCTTTACGATTGGTTGAAAATTCAGACTGAGAAGCGGGATTTCACAGTACACAAACTGTATCCCACCTCTCGTGTCTTGAGCGATTGGATTACAAACGTCTGGATACCACCTCTCCATCTTTGCGCATATTGAACGGGCTCGTTTCATGAAAGTTCCTGTTCGTAAGCAAGCGTATTTTGCTTCAGTATTATCATTACAATATGAAACATTGCTTGATCATTTTTTTTCCACAAAATAATCCATGTTGCAGACAAAAACTTACCGATTTATTGAACTTCCACAAATTCAAGCCATTTGTTGACATTAGTCAAAATTTTATATTTCGTAGCATTGCTTGTAATTACCGTGGCTGTTGGCACGTACTGGAAGCTGAAATATGAAAAACATTTATCATATGATATCACTTGTGGTCAAAAACAACTTCAAAAAGAGTGAGTGGGTGAGTGCTAGGGATTTAAAGTCGTACTCAACATTTTTTCAGCCATGGTGTATGTAATGTGCCTCTTTGTTGCAGGACGGATTTCGACCGCTCTTTTGTCTAGTGCTGCTTCACTGAGACGCCTTTCCGAAGGCAAGTAAGCCGCCCTGCACGAGACGGGTCAACCAGTCGCTGTACTATCTCCTTCATGCTGAATGTAAAGTGTGGAAGTTACAACTTTCTCTTTTAAAGTCTTAAGTGTGGATGGATCCTGGATCTACCTCTCTCGAATCGGAGGCTTTACCAACTGTTCTAACAACTGTTTCCATTTATGTTAGAAATGGCTTTGTGCAATAGGCCAAGATTCTGACCGAGGTGGTAAGCACAAGAAAGTAGCGCAATGACACAGGAGCCTCACGCCATGCAATACGGTCACGGTGAGTTCATATCCATCTCATGCTGACCTCCTCTCCAGTCGTATGTGGGAAGGTCTTTGCGGCAGCCTGCGGGCTGTCGTGGTTTTCTTCCCTCCATAATGCTTGCCGTCGTTGTATAAGTGAAATATTCTTGAGTTCGACGTAAAACACCAATCACTTAAAATAAATAAATAAATAAGTAAACAATAACGCCATGTTTTGGTTATCTGTAATTGTTATAATCTACATGACTGTTGTGTTAACGTTTCTTGGAAGTAGGCTCGAAGTTTTACAGGTGAAGTGTCTGTTTTGTTTTGTAAAATACTTGCCAAGAACTAGAATAATACATGCATGCTAAATCATAATACGTTTGCGAATTGTTTTCAATGTATTTATTTCTTTGTTTCGTGCATTGCACTTTTACCAAGAATTTTTCATTTACACGACGTCTGAATGGGCAAGGAGTAAATTACCACCCGTCCTCAGCTATGCCTGACAAATATCACGATTTAAGGCCGCAGTCAAAACACGCACTGCTGGCTTCAAACTCGATTGCAACATTATTGGTCTGGGGGTCATTCGCCATTCACCCAACGCGAACAACATCCTATGCAAATGAGCCACTAATGTTTATTTAGGTTTAGTACATCTAGTCACAAATGGGTTTATTTAGGTGGAAATTCCGCCGGAGAAAAGAAGAAAAACCCGTAAACATGCAATATCGATATTCGCCCAATTACTTTTCCCCTTAAAAACAAGCTTACGGAATGCCGAGAGCATTTATCCGAATCACAACAGATAACCTATCACATAACCAAGGATCAGGGATCAGTGTATTTGCCAAAAGTCCCTTTTCAGTTTTTACATCAGACTGATTAATGGTCTTTACGATATGAACACTGTGAAGGTCGAGGTGACATTGTAAAAATCAAGTACGGCTTGACGGGTAAAGTGACGTAACTTATCTCCAGTTATCCAGACGATGAATAAACATCAAATCGTGTCTGTGAACTAGATGGCCCAGCGATCTAAAGCATGCACGCCTACGCCTCGGGCTCGGTTGTTAGGTTTCTTCGAAGTCTGTCCCGTTTCCGTCACTTATGCATAGAAGATAGAAGCAACCCAGGTGGCAAGGTAAGGATCTCCTAACGAAGACAAACACGAGGAGCAGGTTCTAGCCTGGCCTTGGAAAGCCTATGGATCTTTCTGAACTATCAATCAAGAACACAAATTTGACCAATCACAATCAGCATTGCTGCAAACAGGCCAAACAGATGTTCCACACGGTGGTTACAAATATTCAATCTTTGAATGGTAACTTTGTCACGAGAAGCGTGGTGGGACATGGCATGTAGTGGATCCAGCCATCTGTAGATATCGCCGTTCCCACTGTTGGTTGGGTCAGTGGTAACAGTGAACTGCTGGCAGCGCGCTGAGGGCAATTTGCGTAATTGTTCAGCACAACTTGTCTGCTCCCAGTAGGGCGTGTATTTATGTATCTGTATGTCACAAGTGGAGAACGTCCCCCATAACTTGTCAATTGACAGCGGTGTGCCATAAAACTGACGGCATTCGAATACATTCATGTAAGGGAAAAATTCTGATATATGTCATTAAGCAATAATTAATCAATCAATTCACAGTCAGGCCCTGATTTGACCGTCTATGTAGTTTTTGGGTGAATTAATAAAAGAACATTTTTAATCTCTTTTTTTTAGCTTTTTAGCATGTGTCTATGGAAAAAAGTAAAATTGGTAAATATGACATTGTAATATATCTGCCGTGTGCACTCGGTGATTAGAAAAGAAAAACTAGGCCTAAAATACTTGAACATTTGCTGAAAAAAGATGTCGGTTTATCCCAAACCACAAGAGTACATATCAGCACTTGTTTGCCTTGAGAACACTTGTGTACACTTGGGAAGTGACTTGTCAAACTGATTTGTTTATTTATTTCTTTGGTGCTTAACGCCGTACTCAAGAATATTTAACTTATACGATAGCGATCAGTTCCATGGTGGGAGATAACCGGTCATGGTGTCCGGGGGAAGAGGGGGGCGGGCGGAAAGGACGCTAGCACGAGCTGGACTAGAACTGACAACCACTTGGTGAGAAACTTCTGAACCATTGTGCTGGGCTAACACGGTAGCATTTGGGCACGCAAGACCCGGTATCAACATGACACAAACAAGTCCTACACGCGACGTATGTCTTTGTATTCAATTTACCTCATGTCGCCCTTGTTAGCAAAACTGTTCAGTTGAAAACGTATTGTTCGAAAAAAAACCTTTCAGTCACACATGTATTACAAATACAGAATCGATCAGGTAAATGATGTGACAACTTTAGGGGCTAGGTATTTTGCTCGTAGTCACTGTGTTGGCAAAAGTGTCAACTGCACACGGTTACTTGAGCTGGATTTATATACACTGTACATTCTTTGAATTACAATATATTCAGTCAACCTCCACAGGACTTTTTTTCAGAGGATTCTCTGGATGAATGCTAAGATATAAAGCGATGGCAAATATATTTATTTACCTGGGCAACAAATGTGGCTTATATGCGTGGAACGGACACCCCTTATCAACTGAGGCCGGGACTGAAAATCCTATTTTTGGTAAAAATTGACACTGGCAGAACTCAACGTGAATATCATATGATGGAGTTGAAGGTAGATACGTAAGCTAGTACGGCGTAAAACACCAATGAAATAAATAAATGATTCGTTTAAGATTAGTTTACACATTGATTATGTCCTAACTACCCCTAGAATTCGCCTAATAGAATAGAAGTAGACCTCGTCCAATTCATAATCCACTCTTTTACACACAGATATTTGTCGAAACACGCAAATAATATTAAACAGCGTTTATCATGTTGTTATTGTACTTTACACTTTCTACACGACGATACGACAAAAATGGTTCTGTGTGAACACGGCTTTATTCCTGTCAAGACCTCGAGAATCGTGCAGGAAGACGAATCTTCATACTTCCTTTCTTTATGCTGCAAAGAAACTGGAAGAGATGCATCATGACTGAACCAAGCACTCTTTTTGTGTCGTGAGAAATTACACAGGCCTAAAGAGTTACTTTGGGTGGTAAATGTTCCCAACTAAATGTATTTGCTGAAAACAAAGCAACTGGTAAGGTGAAATTTTTATTTTATTTCATCTAAAGGACAACAGCAGCATGGAAACAGAGAAAAAAGCATGTTGTGCCAGGCATGAAATGAAAATTAAACCCATGAAAATGTAACCATGTAGTTTTTTGTTCAGTTAGCCACAAAGAATTAAAATGGAGTAATACCATTGTAAATCAAAACATAGGAAGCCTATCCGGACAGAAATAAGACGTCACTGGTTGATGCTAATAGAAGGTGACACAAAACATCATAGGATGGCCGCTGATGTTATCAAATCGATATCCGCTTTGTTCTTTTCTTGGTCTGTCTTTCTTTTTACTGCCAAAATTGTGGCATGTAGACTGTTTACGTAGGTCTGGAAATCCGTAATTCCGGATGTTAGGTAATTCGAACAAGGGAGAGAACTTATGATTAACTTGTCATCTTCCTACGCACATTCAGACTGTTTATGTAGATTTCTGTAATCCAGGATGTCAAATAACTGGAATCATTGAGTTAGAGACAAGCAACACTTATTAGTACTTGTTATTTAGCAGGTACGCTCTTCACGTAGATTGGGAATTCTGTCGTTCAGTAAAATGTCAGATAATTTAAAACATTGGGTTAATCAAAGGTGACCAACAGCAGTTATAACGTGTCAACTTTGCAGTATAACTTTACTTTATACTGTACCGATCCAGTTCCTTTATGGATACCACCACATTTACGTAGCTACCAAATTTTTAGCCGTAACGTAAGATGTTGGATTTTGACGTGCTGCCGATGTTATTTTGCGACAGCTTGCGCCCAAAGGGCACTAGGCGTCTGCGGATATCCGAGAAATTTCGCTTCTCAGCTCTCGGTATATCACGTTCTTCGAAATACGCCTCCCGATATTCGTCAAGCAATGTAACCAACACATTAATAATTTTCTTGTCTGGTATGTTCATGTCCCGTAAAGAGTCGACAACGTAAACACCAAAGGACGTGTCGCTGTATTGTGCCCTACTTCCGGTATTTGATTCCGGTGAAAAGGCCGAGGACACTGCTGATCGGTCAACATCTGAGCACATTACTACTTGCGCCATGGCGACGAGGACGAGTGAAGTAGCGATCTGGACTTTCATTTTGCTGAGATCTGAAATGGCAAAGAAAACACCAAGTAAAAATTTCTGAAAACACCATGAAATATTTTTTTTTGTAATTTTGTGATAATTTACTTGTTCCCATACTCGTGCACAATGATGTCAAGCAATAGATGGGATCCGCTTGGCAGGAAAAAGAACATTGCACTAAACAAATGTGTTGATTTTAACATAAAATCTGTAATCACTATCTGAGTGATGATAGAATGTACTGTGTTATTAGAATCCTGTCACACTGAACATAATATCCTGCTATACTCATGCAATCTTTATGCTTAATATTTTTGTTATATTTAACAGAATAATCTGTTGTAATAATGGAAAACTTTGTAGCACTACTCACACAGAATACATTATGTTAAATTTAACAGATTAGATTTTTTAGAGTGCCTTTCAACTCGTTGCATGGATACGATTGTGAAAATTATCAGATGCACTGTTGTTTTGATATATTTACGCATGTATCCAGAATTTATGCCACATCATACACACTGGATGTCGAAGGCGCATGCGTCAGCGGAGAAATAGCGCTCTCTTTACAGGGAGACATACGAACATTAAAAAGTTACTATTCTTTTCAGGTAATGTTATTTATGTACGGAAAACTTTCTCCTTCCAAGTCTTTTACGACTAAAGTATGTTCCATTAGCGAGATCCGCGCAAAATAATTCAACAGACAGTGACATCTTACCCTCATTGAAAGAGTGACTTTGTGGTAAATAGACAGAGGAAAGTCAATGCAATAATGCCGTCTCATAAATGTCAACTTTAATACGTACGGATGTCTTAACACGTCATCACATTACCAACTCAATTCAACAATTCTCTCAGCTATTCAGAGAACTCGTAATGCATGGTTAGAAAAGATGTCAGGTCTCGTTAGAGCCACAGAGAAAATACTTGGAAAGAATTTGTTCTTTACTAACTGCTAACAGATTAATTTGAATCTGATGTGAGACAGAAATGTACATGCATTCCGACTGTTTATAACGATATGACTTTGCAAAGTTCATCACCGCTAACGGACATCACGGTACGTGACATTACCAATTCTGGACATCATGGTAGTGACATCATCAATAACAGACATCACGGTACGTGACATCACCAATAACAGACATCACCGACTCGTGATATAACCATTAACGTACATCACTGTGCGTGACATCATCACTAACGAACATCACCGGTAGGTGACATTATCACTAACGGACATCAAGGTACGTGACATCACCACTAACGGATATCGCCGGTACGTTACATCATCACTAAAGGACATCACGGTATGTGGCATCACTTCTAACGGAAATCACCGTACGTGACATGATCACTAACGGACATCAACGTACGTGGCATCACTACTAACGGACATCAAGGTATGTGACATCATCACTAAGGAACATCACCGGTGCGTGACATCATCGCTAACGGACATCGCTGTAGGTGACATCACCACTAACCGATATCACCGGTACGTGACATCATCACCAAAGGACATCACGGTACGTGACATCACCACTAACGGACATCAAGGTACGTGGCATCACTACTAACGGACATCACTGTTCGTGACATCATCACTAACGGAAAATACTCTATGTGACATCATTAATAACAGACATCACCGATACGTCATATCACCATTAACGGACATCACTGTTCGTGACATCATCACTAACGAACATCACCGGTGCGTGACATCATCGTTAACGGGCATGGCTGTAGGGGACATCAGCACTAACGGATATCACCGGTACGTGACATCATCACTAACGGACATCACGGTATGTGACATCACTTCTAACGGACATCACCGTATGTGACATCACCACTAACGGACATCAAGGTACGTGGCATCACTACTCATGGACATCAAGGTACGAGACATCATCACCAACGGAAATTACCTTATATGACATCGTCACTAACGGACATCACGGTATGTGACATCATCAGTAGCGGAGATCACAGGTAGGTGATATCACCAGCATAGGACATCACGTTTAGGTGACATTGCCCGTATATGACATCACCAGTAGGAGACTGCATCAGTATAGAACATCACCAGTGCGTTACACCACCAGTATTGGACATCGACAGTGTCAGACATCAACATCACCGGATATCACCAGTAACAAAAACCAAGACTAAAGAACTTCAAAAGTACAGGAGAATACCAGTACAAAAAACAGCCAGTGTTGAACCAACATGAACATTGTATACCACTGTATACCCCTGATCGTGACAGTGTCACAGAGGATACACAGAACAGTACAAAGGTAACACGTGCGAGTTTAATAGTGATATATAGAATATTACAAAGGTAACATGTGGACGGCGGTCAGCGTTACGGTGGGAGAAAACACGGAGAGTGTCTGTTAGCAATCCATAAATATTGTCAGAAATATATTGTGCATGGACTTCAAGCCAAAAAATATAACAAACAAACTAGAAACAATCATTTCATTTGCAAATGAGAACAATCCCTAATTAAACGCAAGGGATTCCACTGGGAATATTGTATGTCAGGAACTTCTTTAAAGAATTTCGACTCGTGATGAATTGAGATTAAAGTGCTTCTGTATCCCTTACTTGATGAAATCTTCGAGGTGTGCAAAATTATATTGGCAGCCGAAATTATGTTGTGCAATATAAAAAAAAATGTTTCCACTTTTACGGCTTGACAATTTGCCGGTTTTTATGCTGCCACTTGTATTTCGTAGCTTATTTTCCAATCCATTGCTGGAATTAGACTGGTCAGCTCTGAATGAAACTAGCCAGATTCACATGGGAAACGGAATTATGAAATCTGACAGATTAGTGTCAGGTATTTTCAGTAATGTGTTAGTCTAATGGATCGTTCTAACGATAGCAAAGTCGAATTCTGTTCTAACGGTGAAATTAAAAAAGACGCTAATTCGTTACCGCGTTCATTTTCATTTAATTAGAATCCATAAAATGTTCTACTTTTTTACACACAAGTTTGTGTCAGCCTTTAAGATGTAAACAAAATAAGCCGTTGTTTTTTGTTGTTGTTTTTATTCCAGATAATAGTTATTGAGTTAATATGTTTGTTTTTTCTTGGTTTAAACGCGTTCTCGCCACGATATGGCTGCAATTCTTCCGAAGTGGCGTTAATCCACGAGCATTCATTCATACAATTAATAGGCCAGCGAGAATAAAATTCAATAACAATAGTTAATAGGAAAGGAACCCATGTAAATGTAAGTCCAGAACTTTTTTATTACTGAGTTGTCTGTAACTGTTTCTATGTCTGTGCATGGTAAGATTAGACATGTTTGTAAAAATAAAACATTGTACGATGCAGTGTTTGGTATGGGCTTCCATACTGAGCAATCCTTGCTCCTTGCTGGGCAATGTCCGTCGTCGTGGCAGAAAATCCCGCTGCGGATGAGGCTAGGGCGATTGTGCAATGGGGAGAGAGAAATGAAGGTGATTGTTTAAAAGTTCTTTTCAAGTAAACTTTAGCTGAATACGACTGCTTACATCAGACGAACAATTTCTCAGTCAAATACCGACGCCCACAAAAAGACCATATCAGTTTTTATTACAGCTGATTTAAGCAAACATATTTTATGTACAATACTAGCGGTGAACCAGGCAATAAAAAAGAGAAAAACCCAGCAAGACGGCATATCCTGAAATACGATAAGGTTTAACCAAAATTTACTATTTAAACTTTGCAATAACGAGGCCCATTATATAAATGAGATCTTATTTAATCAGGACAGACGATCAAAGTCAACCCGTTGTTGCATACAAGGAACACTTGCTGCTGAGTTTAACTGGTGTAAATGAGACACCAAAGTGCCTGCCCGAGCGAGACGCTATACGATCAAACACGCCCTGGGTTCGTCGCACTGGGAAGCTTCTTCGTGAAGCTATTATGAACTATCAAGCCAATTGAACGAGATATCGATGTGTATTTCTGTCTAGAAATACATCACGGTGTACTCGCCGCACAAGGACATGTAATTTTGCAGTACAAACGAATGTTGTATACAATTACATTAGCATAGTAAAGTGTAGCTGGACATGAATTTCACATACACTAACCCTTTACCTCGGAACGCTACGAACGTAACAACCACAACAAACAACACTGAACGCATCACAGCGCTACGATGGTTACGAGTATCCTTGCCCAAATGCAGCTACCATAGATGTTAATAATGTGCAATTAATCAGTGTAGCCTTGACAGGTATCCAGATATGCAGGTAACTATCACATTGACATTTGGGATATGTAAACGCCCGTCGCAGCCACAGCGACAGATAACACTGAGTGTAATAACGGTACAAGTAGTATCTTCATGTGTACGTAGCTATGGCAACGGGTACGGTATTCCATGGCGTTGGCAGTTGTAAATGTAGCGTTGCATGCACATATACCATAGTGATCGGTATTATGGAGATCGTTGGTTGTGTGAATTCACCAAGATGGTTCAACTTTGCAACGGATTACTTAGCAGCCTTTTGCAAGCTCTGTAAACCTGGTTTCATTAGCTTTCGCCATTTTTTGGAAGTATGCTAAACCCAATTTAACACCCAATGTCATACTGTAAAGTAAATGTCCTGTAAAGGCCTTCCAATTAGCAATACAAAATTAGTTCATTTTCCGGTTACAAAAGAATACACGATTATAATCCAAACCATTACCAGTCAAAAAAGTCACGTATATATCTATATATACCATTTTAAACTCTTTAAAAGCTGTGAATATTCCTCATGAATGAGTTTCAGCCGTTAATATTTAAAAGCTTTACTTTGATTAGACAAATAATTTATATCTGTTGAAAGAAATGACAGACGAACAAGTTTTCGTTGTGATAGAATCAGTCAAATGTATGGAAACTGGTTGAATTCGGAATTTGAATCCAAATTTAGAAATTCTAGATTCAAGTTCATGTCATGCAAAAATCGTAATAAACCATTGGTGTGTTCTTTGATTGTTATAAGACGACCTGGACATCTTATACCTGTATTCTTATCAATTAATACTTATCCAATCGTATTGCTGAGAATTATGAACACGAATTAGAAAGTTCCGTGCTTGTTTTAATATGTATGGTTCATGTCTGGAAAAACTGTAGTTTCAGGATTCAGTGTAGAATCCAGTATACGCTGCTTCACTGGGATGAATAGTTGTGGCTTAGCGACATTTCGGTAGTTTTACAGCCATACCAGGGCGAGCCCTTCACTGGCGATTGGCGTGCGGTAAAATACTATAGCATCGTGTTTTATGCATGCCCCTTTAAGAGAGAAGACGTCAACGACAGATATCGATCGAATTTGGCTCTTGTTGCCATCCTCGTCACCTCGCCATAGCCCCACCATCAAGACAGATCACAATCGATTAGGACAGATTAACGCTTCTCTAAACGCCAGGGGGATAAAGGGCAACAGCTAACGCTGGGGATAGGGCAACAGATTCTCCAAAACAGCGTCTAGGTAGAAGGTAAAGGTGTGGACGGTAAACTAAAGGAGGGCCCGATTGGGAAGATCCGCCGGTCCTGGCGACAAACCAAAACTTTTAGGGTCGATGGTAGAAAGCTGTGTGTGAAGACAATCGAAGACAAGTAGCTAGAGAACATAGTGAATAGCACTGTAGGCATAAATGAATTTCGGTAAACTGCAAGAGTAGTGTATACTGGATATTACGGACGAAGCAAACACCTCAGAACATCAACAGAGCAACATGATGAAAAAGAATAAGAGAGCTGTGTTTCGAATCAAAACAATTCCAGGATGAACAATTAATAATTTGTAATACAGGTAAAACTACATGTCGCTGGACGAAGGCTTAACATGAATTCTGTTATGTTTTATTCAGCTATTGGTTCCATGGCCTATACACCATAGGCAAAACAGCACACGGTGTCATGCACGCTACCGTTTGAGTACAGTTTCTCCACATCAATGCACTTGAAAGCACGCCATCATGCAACGGGTGGTATTAACTCTTGCATGCTGCAGTTCCAAAGGCTTTTTAAAGTTATATTCAGATATTCAACGCTCAACATCCGATCTTGTTTCTACATGAAACGGTGAATAATTCCGCCAAAACCACGTCATATGACCATGGACTTTTGTTCTTAAAACACAGAAATGTACAATTTTTTTCCCTTGGTTTTGTTGAATATTAAACCTGGGAGAAGCGTGAGGTGGAAATAAAAACTACATTCAATAGTTACTGTCGCATTGTGTCATTTCGATATTAGCGAAAACTTCAGGCTGCCTCTTTGCTTTACAATATGAGTAGATTCCAGTGCACTCACATTCTTGCATATCGATTTGGCAATTACCATCGGCCGAAAAATGTCCACTTCACGGACCGACATCATATACGATATATACCTGGAGTAAAAATAAAATGACATCTGAAACGCATATGACGCATTGAAACTAATATGTGTAGGGCATATGTACCTCTGCAGGCCAAGTGGTTAAGGCCCTGGCATTTGAATGGTTACGACACACGGAGTTTAAAGCTGGTCTCTGGTAGGGGATTTGCAATCTCCCGCTGTCACAGTCTGTCACTACTTCATGACGATAAGCCGCTGACGATGTGCGTATTCCCCATCTCTGTGCACGCAATCTATAAAGGCAATGTGTAAGGCTACGTGTAATTGCTTTACACAAACATATTCAGTATGCCTGAAGTCAGAAAATTCGTTCTGTACCATGGGTTGAGAAATCTGGAGTATCCGAGTAGCGGGAGTAGACCATGGACATTTGGCAGGTTTCTGGGGAAGTTTCCCACAAACGTGAGGCACAGTTTTGCTTACCATATTAGTAGAAGACAGGTGACCTTTAATGAACACTAAACTGCGTCGTGTGTTTCCCCCGGGCTCTGTCCGGTTTCCTCCCGCAATAAAGCTTGCCGCCGTCGTATAAGTGAAATATTCTTGAATACGGCGTAAAACATAATTCAAATAAATAAATAAATAAATAAGCTGCGTACGTCCCACACATAAAGAGAGCTGTTTAGTACTGGCCGCAATAGCATTAGTGAAAAATTCTTGAGTACCTAAATAAATAAATTGATATAAAGTAGTACTGTAGGACCAACAGAGCCTGGATTGTCTTATGTGGACCAGTATTGGGTTAAACTACACATAGTCCTGAGGTTAAATGTCCCCCAGAAGTCGTGTCAGTTATCCTTAAAGGGACAAAGACATACGGCAAATGCACTTCGAGAACAGTGTGCACATGTATGTAAGCTTGGAGTTTTACAATTTTTCAGACGAATTACAACTTTTTATTGGCATGGCGAGTCCATGCCCCCAAAGTGCTACTGCCACAGAAGTATCATGCCAAAAACACCAGACATGACACCTCACCTAGTCACATTATACTGATACGGGGCCAGCCAGTTGTGTTTCCTGGCTCAAATCTCTCAGTGCTTGGCACCAAGTATCATTTCAAAAATCTTTGTTATAACTCGGCCTGGGTGTGATCTCGGGTGTCCCGAGGTTGAGGCGGACGCACTAACCGTTATGCCACAGAGGCGGTCAACTGTGGGAAGAATAAGATTGCAAATGATATAGTAACATAACATTAATGTCTTAAAAAATACCCTAACAGGATATAATGTTCGGAAGTGTGATACACACAGCTAATGAAGACAAAGCTGGAATTCAAATAATGCCCAGTCACTGTTACAAACCCATAGATGTGAGTGTCGATTCTTTAATCACAGACAACACTTAAAACGGTCAACGAGCAGTTCAGCCATATCTCTGTTAGGTAAATTGCCATGCTCTTATCAGTTAACTAAATCTAGCTTAATTTCTCTTAATTCATGGGTACGCATGTAGCCAGAACGCATGCGTCGTAGCGTGTTGTTAGTAAATGAGTGAGTGCTTGGGGTTTAACGTCGCGCTTAACAATTTTTCAGTCATATGACGACGCAGGAATTCTTACGACGCAGGAATTCTTAGGGTGTATGTGATGTGCCTCCTTGTTGCAGGACCTATTTCCAACGTTCTTTTATCTAGTGCTGCTTCATTGAGACGACTTACCGAAGGCAAGTAAGCCGCACCACCCGAGCCATTATACTGATACGGGTCAAACAGTCGTTGCCCTGAACGCGAAGCGAGGATCTACCGCTCTCGAAGCGGACGCTCTATCTCTGCGCGCTACCCGAGACGGTTATGTTTACACAGGCTACTGATGATGAGATATGGGAGCTCAACCCAGGTCCACAAAAAAGGATCATCTGTCGCCGAAAAAAACCTGAGTTACAAAGTACATGGTTCAATGCTGTGAAAACATATGGTAACCAAATGATGCGAAATAATATCTACTAGACAGGCTTAACCGACTTCAATATTTGATCGACAAGGTTGCTTTTCTACAGCTGTTGATTATCTCTAAAACGTCTAAGATTTCATTAACGAATTGATCTGCGCGGAAAAGAAAGTTTAAACCTCGGAGAAGGATAAATGTATCTTGCCCATCAAAGAATGCAGACTACTGCCTCATGGAAAGTGTAAATAGAAAACGTATCTAAAACCACCTGTCCTTCTCCCAAAGTTTGTATTCATGCCTTAGTTTTGTGCATAACACTTGATCGCCCACGTTAAATATCAGTATTGGCAGAGGCATGTCTCTCTGTAAGACGTCACCTAAGCTTAAAGATGTATTCTTTGCGCCTACGTCACTGACTGGTGGGCATCTAATGCACCCTATCATAGTAGTTAAGCGGTCAATAGATTATTGCCCTATCACCATGAAACGACGCATTGATTTTGATATAGAGCTTGGATAGCCAAAGAACGCTGAAAAAATATTAAAACGTTCACAAATACGATTTACACTGATTTGTGTCATGTGTTTAATGTATAACGGATATATTTGATTTGATTTGTATTTAACGGCGTTCTATTCACTGATTTGTGAATTTGGTCAGGTTTATAGGTGGAACAAAGTGTAGAGGCTGGGGTAAATCGCCCGCCGTTCGCCAAGTGCATCTAGTACCTGCCAACCCTTCTGATTTCGAAATACCAGAGTTGAACCTGCGATATGTAAAGGCATACATGTATACATATCATATATGTTTATCGTTACCTCCGTGGCTCAGTTGGTTAGCGCGCTAGCGCAGCGTAATGACCCAGGCGCCTTTCACCAATGCGGTCGCGGTGAGTTCAAGTCCAGCTCATGCTCTAGCTTCCTCTCCACCCTTACGTAGGAAGGTCTGCCAGCAACCTGCGGATGGTCGTGGGTTTTTCTCGGGCTCTGTCCGGTTTCCTCCCACCATAATGCTGGCCGCCGACGTATAAGTAAAATATTCTTGAGTACGGCGTAAAATGTTGATCAAATAAATAGATAAATATATGTTTATCGGGAGAAGACAGAAAAGCGATAGTCCAGGGTCCCTTCAGCAAGCAATGATCTAAAATCTTTTAAACGTAAGTCATATAACACACCTTGTGTCTTCCATCGTCATTAAATACTGTCGACCGCTTCCCTTTTGCCTGTGTTCGTCCCATTTTCTTACCTTATAATCTTTCTTTGTTCGTTTGTGGTTTATGTTAATGTTTTTGAAATTGGTCTTGCAAGTACTCAGTATTTTCTTGCAAGTCCATGTCAGTTGATGGAAAGTGCACAAAAAACGCACATTTAGACGTCTACTTTACTATCTTTAATATAATGGATATAATGGATAGTAGACAGCTTTTATTAAAATTTAAAGCTTCATTCAGAATCATTGGTGAAATAGTATTAAAACAGCGACAGACTGAACATGTACAGGGTGTAGACATACTGATGTCAAGCGTCTAATTTGCAGAGTTCGTGTGTCCACCTCCACTTAAAGGTGACAAAACAATTGTTTTTAATCAACTGTCCATCAGTGATGCGTGATTTCTTTTAGAGTTACCAATACGCATTCAGTCTGTATAAAAATACATATGACTCACGTTTACAACAATTTGAATAAATGCGAAATTAGGTGGTTACGCAATTCCAATACACAATAAAAAAAACAGCTGCTTTAATCCGTCGCTGTCTATCTCATACATGACTGATACATTGTTTCCGCTTTGTAATCGGTGCTGAGTCAATATGTCTCACATTGTCCTCTCCGAGTATAATTTGTGCGCCGTGTAAGTCGAGTAGACATTGTTTGGTCAGTCTAGGGGCATCTGTTTACCTATGTGTCAGCCATAAATCATTTCTGGAAACCCAAAATCATTTGTTCAGAGCTCCCGGAATATGTGTGATCGACAGCTCTTGTGGCAGGTATATTGCACTGTATTGTAAACTTATAGTTCATACTGGTGTTATAGTCAATTTGTTTTTAGAGAGTCGCCTATATTCATCTGTCTGTAAAATCAACCATGCCAAAATTGCTTTTAGTTAGTGACACCTAACAAAAACAAGCTCTACACATATGGATATCTTGCAAAGAAAATCAAAGGAGAACACTTTTTCTAATTCATGGTGTTAAACTCCATAAGCTTAGTTTCGACACCAAGAACTCATTGTCTGGGGTGACGTCATAATTATTAAAAAATACAGTGGCATGCTGGGGAATGGGCGTGGGGAGTAATTTGTTTTACAATAGGTGCGCCAACATGCGGTTACAACAAACTCCACGCAGTAACACATCCTACACTTTATAATCTTTCTTAGTTCGTTTGTGGTTTATGTTAATGTGTTTGAAAGATAGTCTACTTTACTATCTTTATTATAATGGATGAAATGGATAGTAGAGACCTTTTATTAAAATTTAAATACACTCTCAGAGCATAGACTACATTGTTTTTTACAACAAAATTTCCTACCTTTAAAATCATACTACTGTGAGATCATATACAACAGAAAAAATTATATTCATTTATTAAAGTTATATTTTACTAAAACGTGTAAACAATTTCAAATATGGCAGAGGCGGAAATAGGGTTTACAGTAAAATCGATAGCAGTTTAGGAAACTGGTGTCGACTTCCGTCAAAACATATTCAACTCCGCCCAATACCCAACTTGCCACTGGTTTTTGAATAATTATGACGTCACTCAAGGGAATGATCGTGGGTTTCTCCCAGATTCTGCCCGATTTCCTGAGAACATAATACTGGCCGCCGTATAAGTGAAATACTCTTATGTCGGAGTACGGAGTAAAACACCAAACAAACAAAAAAAAAATGTTAATTGTTAAAAATTTCGAGATAAGCGTATGTTCCGTATGTTGCGCTTAACGCCATGCTTACAAATTTTTCACCGGTACAATTGTACTTCCGTTTCAAAGATGAGGGAAACTGAGGTGCCACGAGGATACCACCGAAAATTTGGCAAGTCACTAAAAAGCTTTCGACCGTGTGACCACAGACTTACCCACAGTATTTAAATGATCATAGATAAACGTGAGATCGCTCAAATGGACTTCTGACCACATTCAACAACTTAGTGTGTCCCCCACGGGTTGTGCGTACAGCGAGAGCCGGTGAATTTGTACAGAATTTCTTTTAACGGCACTATTTGATGTTATTTGAAGAATATATGCTTTTCATGCAACGGCATGTTTCGTGTGAGTCCGAGGAATGTTGGACATTTTCCTCCTAATTTCTATATGTTTTTCTATGCGACCCTACAAACTTTGTTGTGTACAGCTGATTTGCGGCTGTCAGCACCTGTAGATGTGCATATATACCACAAAAATGTGCCGCATTTTATGACAGACACATGTAGAAGTATCGGTACTGTAAATAAGCTACCAGAAAAATGGAGTACATCTATGCTGAGCTGAGTGAGTGACTGCTTGGGGTTTAATGTCGTACTTAACAATTTTTAAATCATATGTCAACGAAGGAGTCCTTAGAGTGCATGCAGTGTGCGTCCTTGTTGCAGGACGGATTTCCACCGCTCCCTTATATAGTGCTACTTCACTGGGACGACTTACCGAAGGGAAGTAAGCCGCAACGCCCGACCCATTGTACTGATACGGGCCAACCAGTCCTTGCAGTATCTCCTTAATGCTGAACGCCAAGTCAGGAAGCTATAACTTCCTCTTTTACGGTCTTAGGTATGACTCGACTCATGTCTGACAGCGGCCCTACGGCCCCCGACCCGGACGCTCTGCCAACTGAGGTATCGGAGCCGGTTTAGTACATCTATATAACTTACAACTACAAGTACCTGCTATACATCTGCAGCACTGATTTATCCCCGAATCACCTATAGCTGCAGCTTTATTGTACTGTAGTCTTGCTGTACATTTACCGTATTTTGGATGCGTAAAGTCGTCAGATGATGCAGCACTTTAACGGCAGATATCTTACATAGCTACGCAATTACATGTGAATTTACACTCAAAAAAAAAAAGAAAGCTGTTTATCTACAGAAATATCCAATGCATCCAAAACCTCAAGCAAATTTTACTGAAAAATACAGTATTTGTTACCAACATGTAAATTATTATGGTGTAAGCATTCTTGCTACATGTATATCATAGGTAATTTATATCAGGCCACATCAGCACGTATTTGTTCAATAGCGCATTTATTATATATCAAATACCAATCAATTCAACTTGGAAGCAAGTTATGCACGCAAACTTTTGATACAAAAAATCAAAACAGTAAAACACGTAGTAATATTTCGTGAATTGTGCAGTAATAAGTACCGAGAGAAAACTCCCGGCGTCATCGAATGACGTCAAGGTATCCTCAAGTTACTAATGGCGACGTGCAATATTAACGCTGCACATGGCGACGTGCAATATTAACGCTGCATATGGCGACGTGCAATATGAAACATATGCAACACGATCGCCACAACGTTAAATGATAGGCAAACTTTGGGCGGTGTACAGAAAACCTTCCTGCATTCAGAATTATAATAATTATTGCATTTTCCGTGAGTAATTCTAGTTCATTTCAAATATATGTATTTCTGTTGTGTCAGTTAAGAGCTAAAACGAATGTAGTACTTTGACCAATCAAAGTATCGGCCTTAGCTGGCCATCACAGAATTTAGATCACGGCGATCACACTACATGATTTTATGCGAGAACAACACGTGACTGAGGATATGTGTTGAGAGATTTCAATGGATGGCGTAGTGATAACTAACTTGCAATGGAGTCAAACTACCGGCAATGTTCAATTTTATTAATCATTCTACGCGGCAGGGAAGCGAAATAGAACCGTTGACAAAGTGAACGTGCAACTGTAGGCCTATAAATTCTCTCACTACAGACAAAGGTAAAATACAATGCATTTCTGACTATCTCTTAATACGGAAGAATGCTGGTCCCGATCAGCACTAAACTTTAACGGAGTGATTCTCCATAATCAGACACGTTTCTCATGTCTTCATGATTCGAACCAAAATGTCAACCGTCAACCAAAATGGACGTCCCGCGTCACAAATCTGTTTCTAAAAACAACGTTCAACACAAACCATCAATAAACTCAGAAAGAATACAAAGTAAGAAATTAGAGGTTGCAAGCAAAGAGCAGCAGGCAGCATTTTCCAACGATTAATAGACGCGAAGAATGTTCTAGCGTAATGTACGCATGTCAAAGGAGATGAGATGTTTCCGACTCAGTGGGGAAAGCCCTTCTCATGTTCTCACGTATGCCTGTTACATTTGAAAGGCTGACTCAGAAATAACGCAAAACTGACCTTTCTTTGTATATAGTAAAGGCATACATGTTAAGCGCGACGTTAAACCCCAAGCACTCACTCATTTACTAATAACACGCTACGACGCATGCGTTCTGGCTACATGCGTACCCATGAATTAAGAGAAATTAAGCTAGATTTAGTTAACTGATAAGAGCATGGCAATTTACCTAACAGAGATATGACTGAACTGGTCGTTGACCGTTTAAGTGTTACTATAACACATAATACTGGCCGCCATATAAGTGAAATACTCTTATGTCGGAGTACGGAGTAAAACACCAAACAAACAAATAAAAAAAATGTTAATTGTTAAAAATTTCGAGATAAGCGTATGTTCCGTATGTTGCGCTTAACGCCATGCTTACAAATTTTCCACCGGTACAATTGTACTTCCGTTTCACGGATGATGGAAACTGAGGTGCCACGAGGAAACCACCGAAAATTTGGCAAGTTACTAAAAAGCTTTCGAACGTGTGACCACAGACTTACCCACTGTATTTAAATGATCATAGATAAACGTGAGATCGCTCAAATGGACTTCTGACCACATTCAACAACTTAGTGTGTCCCCCACGGGTTGTGCGTACAGCGAGAGCCGGTGAATTTGTACAGAATTTCTTTGGACGGCACTATTTGATGTTATTTAAAGAATATATGCTTTTCATGCAACGGCATGTTTCGTGTGAGTCCGAGGAATGTTGGACATTTTCCTCCTAATTTCTATATGTTTTTCTATGCGACCCTACAAACTTTGTTGTGTACAGCTGATTTGCGGCTGTCAGCACCTGTAGATGTGCATATATACCACAAAAATGTGCCGCATTTTATGACAGACACGTGTAGAAGTATCGGTACTGTAAATAAGCTACCAGAAAAATGGAGTACATCTATGCTGAGCTGAGTGAGTGAGTGCTTGGGGTTTAATGTCGTACTTAACAATTTTTAAATCATATGTCAACGAAGGAGTCCTTAGAGTGCAGGCAGTGTGCGTCCTTGTTGCAGGACGGATTTCCACCGCTCCCTTATATAGTGCTACTTCACTGGGACGACTTACCGAAGGGAAGTAAGCCGCAACGCCCGACCCATTGTACTGATACGGGCCAACCAGTCCTTGCAGTATCTCCTTAATGCTGAACGCCAAGTCAGGAAGCTATAACTTCCTCTTTTACGGTCTTAGGTATGACTCGACTCATGTCTGACAGAGGCCCTACGGCCCCCAACCCGGACGCTCTGCCAACTGAGGTATCGGAGCCGGTTTAGTACATCTATATAACTTACAACTACAAGTACCTGCTATACATCTGCAGCATTGATTTATCCCCGAATCACCTATAGATGCAGCTTTATTGTACTGTAGTCTTGCTGTACATTTACCGTGTTTTGGCTGCGCAAAGTCGTCAGATGATGCAGCACTTTAACGGCAGATATCTTACATAGCTACGCAATTACATGTGAATTTACACTCAAAAAAAAAGAAAGCTGCTTATCTACAGAAATATCCAATGCATCCGAAACCTCAAGCAAATTTTACTGAAAAATACAGTATTTGTTACCAACATGTAAATTATTAGGGTGTAAGCATTCTTGCTACATGTATATCATAGGTAATATATATCAGGCCACATCAGCACGTATTTGTTCAATAGCGCATTTATTATATATCAAATACCAATCAATTCAACTTGGAAGCAAGTTATGCACGCAAACTTTTGATACAAAAAATCAAAACAGTAAAACACGTAGTAATATTTCGTGAATTGTGCAGTAATAAGTACCGAGAGAAAACTCCCGGCGTCATCGAATGACGTCAAGGTATCCTCAAGTTACTAATGCCGACGTGCAATATTAACGCTGCACATGGCGGCGTGCAATATTAACGCTGCATATAGCGACGTGCAATATGAAACATATGCAACACGATCGCCACAACGTTAAATGATAGGCAAACTTTGGGCGGTGTACAGAAAACCTTCCTGCATTCAGAATTATAATAATTATTGCATTTTCCGTGAGTAATTCTAGTTCATTTCAAATATATGTATTTCTGTTGTGTCAGTTAAGAGCTACAACGAATGTAGTACTTTGACCAATCAAAGTATCGGCCTTAGCTGGCCATCACAGAATTTAGATCACGGCGATCACACTACATGATTTTATGCGAGAACAACACGTGACTGAGGATATGTGCTGAGAGATTTCAATGGATGGCGTAGTGATAACTAACTTGCAATGGAGTCAAACTACCGGCAATGTTCAATTTTATTAATCATTCTACGCGGCAGGGAAGCGAAATAGAACCGTTGACAAAGTGAACGTGCAACTGTAGGCCTATAAATTCTCTCACTACAGACAAAGGTAAAATACACTGCATTTCTGACTATCTCTTAATACGGAAGAATGCTGGTCCCGATCAGCACTAAACTTCAACGGATTGATTCTCCATAATCAGACACGTTTCCGATGTCTTCATGATTCGAACCAAAATGTCAACCGTCAACCAAAATGGGCGTCACAAATCTGTTTCTAAAAACAACGTTCAACACAAACCATCAATAAACTCAGAAAGAATACAAAGTAAGAAATTAGAGGTTGCAAGCAAAGAGCAGCAGGCAGCATTTTCCAACGATTAATAGACGCGAAGAATGTTCTAGCGTAATGTACGCATGTCAAAGGAGATGAGATGTTTCCGACTCAGTGGGGGAAAGCCCTTCTCATGTTCTCACGTATGCCTGTTACATTTGAAAGGCTGACTCAGAAATAACGCAAAACTGACCTTTCTTTGTATATAGTAAAGGCATACATGTTAAGCGCGACGTTAAACCCCAAGCACTCACTCATTTACTAATAACACGCTACGACGCATGCGTTCTGGCTACATGCGTACCCATGAATTAAGAGAAATTAAGCTAGATTTAGTTAACTGATAAGAGCATGGCAATTTACCTAACAGAGATATGACTGAACTGGTCGTTGACCGTTTAAGTGTTACTATAACACATAATACTGGCCGCCATATAAGTGAAATACTCTTATGTCGGAGTACGGAGTAAAACACCAAACAAACAAATAAAAAAAATGTTAATTGTTAAAAATTTCGAGATAAGCGTATGTTCCGTATGTTGCGCTTAACGCCATGCTTACAAATTTTCCACCGGTACAATTGTACTTCCGTTTCACGGATGATGGAAACTGAGGTGCCACGAGGAAACCACCGAAAATTTGGCAAGTTACTAAAAAGCTTTCGAACGTGTGACCACAGACTTACCCACTGTATTTAAATGATCATAGATAAACGTGAGATCGCTCAAATGGACTTCTGACCACATTCAACAACTTAGTGTGTCCCCCACGGGTTGTGCGTACAGCGAAAGCCGGTGAATTTGTACAGAATTTCTTTGGACGGCACTATTTGATGTTATTTAAAGAATATATGCTTTTCATGCAACGGCATGTTTCGTGTGAGTCCGAGGAATGTTGGACATTTTCCTCCTAATTTCTATATGTTTTTCTATGCGACCCTACAAACTTTGTTGTGTACAGCTGATTTGCGGCTGTCAGCACCTGTAGATGTGCATATATACCACAAAAATGTGCCGCATTTTATGACAGACACGTGTAGAAGTATCGGTACTGTAAATAAGCTACCAGAAAAATGGAGTACATCTATGCTGAGCTGAGTGAGTGAGTGCTTGGGGTTTAATGTCGTACTTAACAATTTTTAAATCATATGTCAACGAAGGAGTCCTTAGAGTGCAGGCAGTGTGCGTCCTTGTTGCAGGACGGATTTCCACCGCTCCCTTATATAGTGCTACTTCACTGGGACGACTTACCGAAGGGAAGTAAGCCGCAACGCCCGACCCATTGTACTGATACGGGCCAACCAGTCCTTGCAGTATCTCCTTAATGCTGAACGCCAAGTCAGGAAGCTATAACTTCCTCTTTTACGGTCTTAGGTATGACTCGACTCATGTCTGACAGAGGCCCTACGGCCCCCAACCCGGACGCTCTGCCAACTGAGGTATCGGAGCCGGTTTAGTACATCTATATAACTTACAACTACAAGTACCTGCTATACATCTGCAGCATTGATTTATCCCCGAATCACCTATAGATGCAGCTTTATTGTACTGTAGTCTTGCTGTACATTTACCGTGTTTTGGCTGCGCAAAGTCGTCAGATGATGCAGCACTTTAACGGCAGATATCTTACATAGCTACGCAATTACATGTGAATTTACACTCAAAAAAAAAGAAAGCTGCTTATCTACAGAAATATCCAATGCATCCGAAACCTCAAGCAAATTTTACTGAAAAATACAGTATTTGTTACCAACATGTAAATTATTAGGGTGTAAGCATTCTTGCTACATGTATATCATAGGTAATATATATCAGGCCACATCAGCACGTATTTGTTCAATAGCGCATTTATTATATATCAAATACCAATCAATTCAACTTGGAAGCAAGTTATGCACGCAAACTTTTGATACAAAAAATCAAAACAGTAAAACACGTAGTAATATTTCGTGAATTGTGCAGTAATAAGTACCGAGAGAAAACTCCCGGCGTCATCGAATGACGTCAAGGTATCCTCAAGTTACTAATGCCGACGTGCAATATTAACGCTGCACATGGCGGCGTGCAATATTAACGCTGCATATAGCGACGTGCAATATGAAACATATGCAACACGATCGCCACAACGTTAAATGATAGGCAAACTTTGGGCGGTGTACAGAAAACCTTCCTGCATTCAGAATTATAATAATTATTGCATTTTCCGTGAGTAATTCTAGTTCATTTCAAATATATGTATTTCTGTTGTGTCAGTTAAGAGCTACAACGAATGTAGTACTTTGACCAATCAAAGTATCGGCCTTAGCTGGCCATCACAGAATTTAGATCACGGCGATCACACTACATGATTTTATGCGAGAACAACACGTGACTGAGGATATGTGCTGAGAGATTTCAATGGATGGCGTAGTGATAACTAACTTGCAATGGAGTCAAACTACCGGCAATGTTCAATTTTATTAATCATTCTACGCGGCAGGGAAGCGAAATAGAACCGTTGACAAAGTGAACGTGCAACTGTAGGCCTATAAATTCTCTCACTACAGACAAAGGTAAAATACACTGCATTTCTGACTATCTCTTAATACGGAAGAATGCTGGTCCCGATCAGCACTAAACTTCAACGGATTGATTCTCCATAATCAGACACGTTTCCGATGTCTTCATGATTCGAACCAAAATGTCAACCGTCAACCAAAATGGGCGTCACAAATCTGTTTCTAAAAACAACGTTCAACACAAACCATCAATAAACTCAGAAAGAATACAAAGTAAGAAATTAGAGGTTGCAAGCAAAGAGCAGCAGGCAGCATTTTCCAACGATTAATAGACGCGAAGAATGTTCTAGCGTAATGTACGCATGTCAAAGGAGATGAGATGTTTCCGACTCAGTGGGGGAAAGCCCTTCTCATGTTCTCACGTATGCCTGTTACATTTGAAAGGCTGACTCAGAAATAACGCAAAACTGACCTTTCTTTGTATATAGTAAAGGCATACATGTTAAGCGCGACGTTAAACCCCAAGCACTCACTCATTTACTAATAACACGCTACGACGCATGCGTTCTGGCTACATGCGTACCCATGAATTAAGAGAAATTAAGCTAGATTTAGTTAACTGATAAGAGCATGGCAATTTACCTAACAGAGATATGACTGAACTGGTCGTTGACCGTTTAAGTGTTACTATAACACATAATACTGGCCGCCATATAAGTGAAATACTCTTATGTCGGAGTACGGAGTAAAACACCAAACAAACAAATAAAAAAAATGTTAATTGTTAAAAATTTCGAGATAAGCGTATGTTCCGTATGTTGCGCTTAACGCCATGCTTACAAATTTTCCACCGGTACAATTGTACTTCCGTTTCACGGATGATGGAAACTGAGGTGCCACGAGGAAACCACCGAAAATTTGGCAAGTTACTAAAAAGCTTTCGAACGTGTGACCACAGACTTACCCACTGTATTTAAATGATCATAGATAAACGTGAGATCGCTCAAATGGACTTCTGACCACATTCAACAACTTAGTGTGTCCCCCACGGGTTGTGCGTACAGCGAAAGCCGGTGAATTTGTACAGAATTTCTTTGGACGGCACTATTTGATGTTATTTAAAGAATATATGCTTTTCATGCAACGGCATGTTTCGTGTGAGTCCGAGGAATGTTGGACATTTTCCTCCTAATTTCTATATGTTTTTCTATGCGACCCTACAAACTTTGTTGTGTACAGCTGATTTGCGGCTGTCAGCACCTGTAGATGTGCATATATACCACAAAAATGTGCCGCATTTTATGACAGACACGTGTAGAAGTATCGGTACTGTAAATAAGCTACCAGAAAAATGGAGTACATCTATGCTGAGCTGAGTGAGTGAGTGCTTGGGGTTTAATGTCGTACTTAACAATTTTTAAATCATATGTCAACGAAGGAGTCCTTAGAGTGCAGGCAGTGTGCGTCCTTGTTGCAGGACGGATTTCCACCGCTCCCTTATATAGTGCTACTTCACTGGGACGACTTACCGAAGGGAAGTAAGCCGCAACGCCCGACCCATTGTACTGATACGGGCCAACCAGTCCTTGCAGTATCTCCTTAATGCTGAACGCCAAGTCAGGAAGCTATAACTTCCTCTTTTACGGTCTTAGGTATGACTCGACTCATGTCTGACAGAGGCCCTACGGCCCCCAACCCGGACGCTCTGCCAACTGAGGTATCGGAGCCGGTTTAGTACATCTATATAACTTACAACTACAAGTACCTGCTATACATCTGCAGCATTGATTTATCCCCGAATCACCTATAGATGCAGCTTTATTGTACTGTAGTCTTGCTGTACATTTACCGTGTTTTGGCTGCGCAAAGTCGTCAGATGATGCAGCACTTTAACGGCAGATATCTTACATAGCTACGCAATTACATGTGAATTTACACTCAAAAAAAAAGAAAGCTGCTTATCTACAGAAATATCCAATGCATCCGAAACCTCAAGCAAATTTTACTGAAAAATACAGTATTTGTTACCAACATGTAAATTATTAGGGTGTAAGCATTCTTGCTACATGTATATCATAGGTAATATATATCAGGCCACATCAGCACGTATTTGTTCAATAGCGCATTTATTATATATCAAATACCAATCAATTCAACTTGGAAGCAAGTTATGCACGCAAACTTTTGATACAAAAAATCAAAACAGTAAAACACGTAGTAATATTTCGTGAATTGTGCAGTAATAAGTACCGAGAGAAAACTCCCGGCGTCATCGAATGACGTCAAGGTATCCTCAAGTTACTAATGCCGACGTGCAATATTAACGCTGCACATGGCGGCGTGCAATATTAACGCTGCATATAGCGACGTGCAATATGAAACATATGCAACACGATCGCCACAACGTTAAATGATAGGCAAACTTTGGGCGGTGTACAGAAAACCTTCCTGCATTCAGAATTATAATAATTATTGCATTTTCCGTGAGTAATTCTAGTTCATTTCAAATATATGTATTTCTGTTGTGTCAGTTAAGAGCTACAACGAATGTAGTACTTTGACCAATCAAAGTATCGGCCTTAGCTGGCCATCACAGAATTTAGATCACGGCGATCACACTACATGATTTTATGCGAGAACAACACGTGACTGAGGATATGTGCTGAGAGATTTCAATGGATGGCGTAGTGATAACTAACTTGCAATGGAGTCAAACTACCGGCAATGTTCAATTTTATTAATCATTCTACGCGGCAGGGAAGCGAAATAGAACCGTTGACAAAGTGAACGTGCAACTGTAGGCCTATAAATTCTCTCACTACAGACAAAGGTAAAATACACTGCATTTCTGACTATCTCTTAATACGGAAGAATGCTGGTCCCGATCAGCACTAAACTTCAACGGATTGATTCTCCATAATCAGACACGTTTCCGATGTCTTCATGATTCGAACCAAAATGTCAACCGTCAACCAAAATGGGCGTCACAAATCTGTTTCTAAAAACAACGTTCAACACAAACCATCAATAAACTCAGAAAGAATACAAAGTAAGAAATTAGAGGTTGCAAGCAAAGAGCAGCAGGCAGCATTTTCCAACGATTAATAGACGCGAAGAATGTTCTAGCGTAATGTACGCATGTCAAAGGAGATGAGATGTTTCCGACTCAGTGGGGGAAAGCCCTTCTCATGTTCTCACGTATGCCTGTTACATTTGAAAGGCTGACTCAGAAATAACGCAAAACTGACCTTTCTTTGTATATAGTAAAGGCATACATGTTAAGCGCGACGTTAAACCCCAAGCACTCACTCATTTACTAATAACACGCTACGACGCATGCGTTCTGGCTACATGCGTACCCATGAATTAAGAGAAATTAAGCTAGATTTAGTTAACTGATAAGAGCATGGCAATTTACCTAACAGAGATATGACTGAACTGGTCGTTGACCGTTTAAGTGTTACTATAACACATAATACTGGCCGCCATATAAGTGAAATACTCTTATGTCGGAGTACGGAGTAAAACACCAAACAAACAAATAAAAAAAATGTTAATTGTTAAAAATTTCGAGATAAGCGTATGTTCCGTATGTTGCGCTTAACGCCATGCTTACAAATTTTCCACCGGTACAATTGTACTTCCGTTTCACGGATGATGGAAACTGAGGTGCCACGAGGAAACCACCGAAAATTTGGCAAGTTACTAAAAAGCTTTCGAACGTGTGACCACAGACTTACCCACTGTATTTAAATGATCATAGATAAACGTGAGATCGCTCAAATGGACTTCTGACCACATTCAACAACTTAGTGTGTCCCCCACGGGTTGTGCGTACAGCGAGAGCCGGTGAATTTGTACAGAATTTCTTTGGACGGCACTATTTGATGTTATTTAAAGAATATATGCTTTTCATGCAACGGCATGTTTCGTGTGAGTCCGAGGAATGTTGGACATTTTCCTCCTAATTTCTATATGTTTTTCTATGCGACCCTACAAACTTTGTTGTGTACAGCTGATTTGCGGCTGTCAGCACCTGTAGATGTGCATATATACCACAAAAATGTGCCGCATTTTATGACAGACACGTGTAGAAGTATCGGTACTGTAAATAAGCTACCAGAAAAATGGAGTACATCTATGCTGAGCTGAGTGAGTGAGTGCTTGGGGTTTAATGTCGTACTTAACAATTTTTAAATCATATGTCAACAAAGGAGTCCTTAGAGTGCAGGCAGTGTGCGTCCTTGTTGCAGGACGGATTTCCACCGCTCCCTTATATAGTGCTACTTCACTGGGACGACTTACCGAAGGGAAGTAAGCCGCAACGCCCGACCCATTGTACTGATACGGGCCAACCAGTCCTTGCAGTATCTCCTTAATGCTGAACGCCAAGTCAGGAAGCTATAACTTCCTCTTTTACGGTCTTAGGTATGACTCGACTCATGTCTGACAGTGGCCCTACGGCCCCCAACCCGGACGCTCTGCCAACTGAGGTATCGGAGCCGGTTTAGTACATCTATATAACTTACAACTACAAGTACCTGCTATACATCTGCAGCACTGATTTATCCCCGAATCACCTATAGATGCAGCTTTATTGTACTGTAGTCTTGCTGTACATTTACCGTGTTTTGGCTGCGCAAAGTCGTCAGATGATGCAGCACTTTAACGGCAGATATCTTACATAGCTACGCAATTACATGTGAATTTACACTCAAAAAAAAAAAGAAAGCTGTTTATCTACAGAAATATCCAATGCATCCAAAACCTCAAGCAAATTTTACTGAAAAATACAGTATTTGTTACCAACATGTAAATTATTAGGGTGTAAGCATTCTTGCTACATGTATATCATAGGTAATATATATCAGGCCACATCAGCACGTATTTGTTTAATAGCGCATTTATTATATATCAAATACCAATCAATTCAACTAGGAAGCAAGTTATGCACGCAAACTTTTGATACAAAAAATCAAAACAGTAAAACACGTAGTAATATTTCGTGAATTGTGCAGTAATAAGTACCGAGAGAAAACTCCCGGCGTCATCGAATGACGTCAAGGTATCCTCAAGTTACTAATGCCGACGTGCAATATTAACGCTGCATATGGCGACGTGCAATATTAACGCTGCATATAGCGACGTGCAATATGAAACATATGCAACACGATCGCCACAACGTTAAATGATAGGCAAACTTTGGGCGGTGTACAGAAAACCTTCCTGCATTCAGAATTATAATAATTATTGCATTTTCGGTGAGTAATTCTAGTTCATCTCAAATATATGTATTTCTGTTGTGTCAGTTAAGAGCTAAAACGAATGTAGTACTTTGACCAATCAAAGTATCGGCCTTAGCTGGCCATCACAGAATTTAGATCACGGCGATCACACTACATGATTTTATGCGAGAACAACACGTGACTGAGGATATGTGTTGAGAGATTTCAATGGATGGCGTAGTGATAACTAACTTGCAATGGAGTCAAACTACCGGCAATGTTCAATTTTATTAATCATTCTACGCGGCAGGGAAGCGAAATAGAACCGTTGACAAAGTGAACGTGCAACTGTAGGCCTATAAATTCTCTCACTACAGACAAAGGTAAAATACAATGCATTTCTGACTATCTCTTAATACGGAAGAATGCTGGTCCCGATCAGCACTAAACTTTAACGGATTGATTCTCCATAATCAGACACGTTTCTCATGTCTTCATGATTCGAACCAAAATGTCAACCGTCAACCAAAATGGGCGTCCCGCGTCACAAATCTGTTTCTAAAAACAACGTTCAACACAAACCATCAATAAACTCAGAAAGAATACAAAGTAAGAAATTAGAGGTTGCAAGCAAAGAGCAGCAGGCAGCATTTTCCAACGATTAATAGACGCGAAGAATGTTCTAGCGTAATGTACGCATGTCAAAGGAGATGAGATGTTTCCGACTCAGTGGGGGAAAGTCCTTCTCATCTTCTCACGTATGCCTGTTACATTTGAAAGGCTGACTCAGAAATAACGCAAAACTGACCTTTCTTTGTATATAGTATCTGAACTCAGATGATGCGACCCTTTGAGGGCAATCTCGTTATATGAATAGTTCTTAGCAGGGATCCAAATGCTATTCTAAACCATGGTGTAGGACGCAGTTTTCTCACGCGTCCTATAAAATCCGTTTTATTTTGAGTGAACAGAAGAAAGGTAAAAACTCTAATAAGGAAATATTATCTTATCAATCCCTTTGTACTATACGACAAAATACGTTAACCGTATCCTAGGGCTGCAATATACTATTGTCAGTCAACGGGATTTAATAAAACATCAAAGTCAATTTTGCTGCATCCAACTGCAGTGTCAGCTATCCCGCCCCTGCGCTAGAAAACTATCCCAGCCACGCGCTTAAAGTAAAGCTACAGTAATGCTCACTTATGTCACAGATCCATTATTTGTCATGTAAACCATTTACGAGTGTTGTTACCAAACAACATCTCGTTCAAACGTGGTCTACACAGTACACTAAAAAAATTAATCTGTTAAATTTAACAGCAAGTCTGTTATCTAGGTGATGCTAGAATATATTCTGTTCTTGCATCAGATTATTCTGTTAAATACAACACACATATTCTGTTAATTTAACATAACCATTCTATTAGACTTATAGAATATTATATTGAATATGACACAACATTGTTGTAAAAACAGAATGCATTCTAGCGTCACCGAGGCAAGAAACTTTGTGTTAAATTTTAACAGACTATTTTTTTTTAGTGTATATCACCCACTAAACCCTCAATGCATTGTGGGAGTTCGAAAAAACGTAGATGGTTAAAATATAAATGACAAATAATTAACTTCATTTCGTGAATGTGATAAAAACAAGCCGCAACATTCACCATTGCCATGGCAACAGTACAATGGCGCTTTGCTATAAATTTGCACCTACTTTACGCGTAAAATAATCATAACGAATATTAATCTAAGTCAATAATTATCGGGTAAATCACAGCTCAGTTGATAGTCGTTTAAAGCATCACACGAAACCCACGCAAACAAACAGGAAGCCCGCCCAAGCAGATTTAAAACCCACGCAAACAAACTGGAAACCCACCCAAGCCGATTTAAAAACCCACTCCAAGCCTCACTTGTCTCGTGGATAGACTCTACTAAGAAACGGTTCCCAAAGTTCTTTTGCATAGCTTTGTTTAGCCAATAGGTTTGGGGGCAAAGTCACTGTTAGTTGCATCCGACAATCCACAGCGAGTTATTGTCCCTGTTTTCAACTCGCTAACGGGCGTGTACAAATCACTGCACAGACTGTCAATCAGAAAAAGTCACATGCCGCATTAAGCGTTGTGAAGCAAGATAAACAGATAAAACGATCAATTCCCAATCCCTTGAAACAGATATAATTCACTTCCACGACAATTAACTATGAAGAAGGATTTATTTATGTATTCGACTGATGTTTTTCGCTTTGATGACGACGGCGTCATGGTGGTCGGATACTGGGCAGAGACCAGGGGACACCACGTAATAGAGATGTCACAAGTAGATAGTTGATCATTTTATAAACAGGGCAGAAAGTCTAATCGGGTTCAATTTGTTCTTTATAACTTGTTTCTTAGTGTAAGAGGGTACATACAGTAAGTATTGGGTTGGGCGTGTGAGTACATTTCAAGACTGGGATGTTATATCTATTGTCTTTGCCATAGCTTTTTACTGTTGATGTGTAAGCATGCGAGATCTGCTAGAAGGAGGTCACGCCATGGCTTGACGAAAATATGCTGGAATTAATTACGAAAGCCACGCAATGGATGTAATATGAAACCCGTTCGACCATGTGTAACACGAAATCCTTACTAGCAAAGAAGCATGAAACCCGGCCAAAGAAAGAAACGCGGAACCAACGCCAAAACAAAAAAGAATAAAAACAAAAACAAAAAAAAAAACAAAACAAAGAAACATGGAAGACATGAAAGAAGACAAGGAAAGAAACACGAATCCATTGCAATGAAACCTGTGAAATAGTGAAACCCGTGGAAACGATGAAACGAAAGCAAACCTCGAAGTCATGAAACTTGCTTAAGCAAAGCAACATGAAACCCACGTAAGCAAACCGGAAACCCACCCAAGCAGGTTTAAAACCCAGGCAGCCAAATCGGAAACCCATCCGAGCAGACTTAAAACCCACGCAAGAAAGAAACTATTATATATTGCACAACGTGATACGAATGTTGGAAAGGGATCCTTGTGGGATGCATTTATACAGAACAGTAAGAACAGAGTGGTGGTTAATGTTTAAACACAGTTTTTCGTTAAAGTCTACGTAAATAAAAACAAGAAGAAAAACAAGAGCAACACGCCCTGGCCAAAAGGTTGGACGCCCTTTCTCATAAATTGCTCTCTTTTCCCCCGCAAATTGACACATTAGTTGGAAGGAAAATGGACTCGGAAAGAATGAATTTTTAAAGAATACACCTAAAACGTTTTTCTTAAAACGAATAGCACTTTCTTCCGCTTGAATGAAGAAGCTCCATCGGTAAGGGCTGTTTTAAAAGATGACTTGAAATATGATTTTTTCTTGTGTTTCTTTTCTCTAGAAGCGAGCGGATTCAAACAAATAGATATCAGGAGGGAATCCGACAAGAGAGGATAAATGTCGTTTTAATACTTTTTTTTTGCTCTGGTTTTAAAATACGTATAAAAACCTGAGAAACGTCTTTCAACCCGGAGCATACACAAGTGTTCGAAAAAGAAACGGATTGGGAAATCTAACCCAAAAGCTGTCTGCTAAGGGCGAATTTTGTAGAAAACAAGGGGATTCTAAAAAGTTAATGCAACAATTGTGGTTCACTTGCTGTAAACAAAAATCTTTATGTTAGAGTAATATAAAAAATAACCAACAACACAGGCTTAAGGGACTTACAGACGTCCTTGTTGATATAAGCATTATCTGTATTGTTACGGATTTTTTATTCCTACAAAAACAGCACCGCTCCTTTATCAATTGTTCCATCAAAAATAAAATTTTCCTGCGTGTTTTTTTTTTGCTTCACAACATGCATATAAGCCTAATGTAATACAGAGTATCAGGCTAAAAACATAGGAGTCACAATGGGTGGGATATATTGGAGTGGAGGCGAACAGTTGAAATCTTAAATAAAAAAGTGACCGACCACCTAAAAGCAACGTTAAAGACTTCGAGTTTTTACCCACTCAATGGAGAATTTTAACACACTCTACTGGTTTTAGAAATGAGAACACTCCGAGCACATTGGGTTGCATGAAGTATATAAGTTGCTCTTAGATCTATGGATAAAGATAAGCCATCTGTTTCCTTCATTTAGTATAGAATTAATATATTATTGAGCCATTTTTGCAGTTTTATTACATAATTTGTGGTTAATTGACAGCCTGTCAAGAGTATGCTGTCAACATATGACATTGTATTCAACATGGCTACTTATTATATTCTCAACCTAACAGTTTAATCATCCTAATTTAACTATATTTTGTCAAAACATGTATACAGATTGCCAAATCAACAGTTCATAGTCATCGTCTATTATTAACGTAACAGCCTGTCTTCTACACAATAGGTGTAGTCCGCATATTGCCATTCTTATAGTCTATTGTTAACATAACAGCATATTGTCAGCCCAACAGTATATTGTTAACATAACAGCATATGTATGCCCAATAGTATATTGTATTGAGCACTAGTTAGTTAACACAGTGGGATATTCAGCGCATTGCTTATTGCTCATTGCCGTACAACCTATAAAGGCGATTTCTTGCGAAAGAGAAGGATTTCAGTCTTCAGTGTCCATTTATTGTTGGCCCGTGTATTGTTTACCGCCAAGTATGAAAAGCGTTTTTTCGTACAACATGTTTCCAAGTACGATGCATTCCAGATCAGAGTGATTACAAAGATTCCAGATCTCGTTGCCTTACTGCTTCTCTTTTTAGAAAAATTATCTAAGGGCCTTAGAAAAAAAATCAGAATATTTTAAGGTAACCAGAAGGTGGGTCATTTAATGAGACATAGAATGTATTTTCCAGCTATGTACTTTTTACCGCATTCGTCCGTTTCACGTTTCTGGGGTAAGACGCTGCAACCTTATCCAGAGTCGCCTCCCTTTGAATTATTAATTTTCTCTGTGAGTTAGAAAATACTTTTGAACAGTAGGTCTGACATTTGCAGCCAGAAAACTTCTAATTCTGTGAAGTGCTTATTGTTCGCTGAAATTTATTTGCGATGATTTACTTAAAAAATTAACTTAATTTCCGCGAATTTAATCAAGGCAATAGTGAAAAAAATTTAAAACTGTATTTCCTAGTTATAATATGGTCGAAATTACTCAAGCAAGTCAAACAGTTATTATTTAGGGTGGCGTTAATCCTCATTTGCTTCCTGCAGTGTCACTAATCCTCGTAATCTGGGTCAGATATTCAAACAATGGAGGATGGATTATCACTATCTCAGATTCGTTTCGCACCTGCCTTCAGCAGTATTCAAAGAGGGGTCTTGTTTTCATACCTATGATGAGCAATTTTAATCAACACCCAGTTATTCATTCTTGATTAACGCAGTCAACGCAATTCCTCTGCTTCTGGTCAGAAACCACTAGCATTTCTGTAGCTGTCAAACGGCCATTGCGTTATCGTACAAAGTTCACAATTTGCAAGAAGTCCACTCATTGGTCCCCTGGCCAACATACCAACTCTTGCTAGCCCCGCACAAATTCAATTCATTAGTACCACTAATTTTAATATATGCTTCAAAACTGGAATTTTTTCACGATGGAAATATTTGTGCGCGGTAAATTATTGACCGCAAAATGCGCAAAAAAGTAAGTAAACTTTGTTCTTCGTGTTTAACTTGGTTGCGTTTTTACATATTCCGATATTTCGGAGCACGAACCCCGTTATCTCGAATCGCCAACCCTATACATTTAATGCCTGGCCGACACCCTGATTGGTGTCCCAGGCCAAGATCTCATATCGGACCACAGATGGTCTCTCTCAATCAATGTCACTGTTTTTAGAATTACTACTTCGGGGTCGGAGAGTCAATGCTAACCATTGTATGAGTTAAAGGAATTGAAAAGTTGTTATGAAGACAAATCTTTCTCTAAGTTTGCGTAACACTTTTGTTTTGCTACCATTGTTCCGCGTGTGGGCGAATGTATGTACAGCGCCGCCAGGCTCTTTTTAATGAAGATGAAAACAGTTTTTTTCATGTCATTCAACATCCCCCTCTTTCTTAGTATTTGTCCCATGCTTAATATGCACGATTCGGCCTCTAAGACTTAAAGCACCAATGGGGTAAGTTTTTTCGTCTTTCAAGCTTTTGTTTTTGTCACAGCAGTGATCTTTATGGAAGAATTCTCACTTAGCCAAGCGCCATTTTAACTATATGTTGTTAAGTAAGACAGAAAATACACGTTATGAGAGCATGGAAACTAAGAACGAGATGTTTTCTTTTTATAACTGAGTGCATGTTTGTGAAGAGTTTTGTTTTCTCGACACTAATCAATGAACCTGCTTAAGTCATTTCTCTGGCGTCATGAACAATGCAGCTTATGACAATTCTTTTTTTTTTAAATGAGACTGACGTATATAAGACAACATGTCATAAAACCTGCCTACTCTGTAGTAAGTGGCACATATACATCTCTGGATTCTAAGGACTCAGAACAATCATCAAAATAAAAGACTTACAATGCAGATAATTAACTGTCAGAACACGTCAGTCCTGTGAGACTTTAAACCTGCGGTTAACTTTAGTGATTTAAATTGGTGGACAACGAATATTTTCAGCATTTGTATAAAATGATAGGACGTTATTGAAGACATTAAATTCTTGATATTCTAATGACAATTTGTAGCCAAAAAAAGCTGTACAGGTTTTATTCATTATACGAGTTACTAAATGTACTACGTCTGGACCTGTGTGATCAAGGGCAGGTTCGTGGAATGCAAATGTTGAAATTGAGAAGTATGTGGCGTCACTTTTATGAGTTCTGATAATACGGTGACATGACATTATATGATGTTAGAAAGGTCTTTGCGACGACCTGGCTCAGAAAATTTAAAAAATTCTGGCTCGTTGTAACGCCCTTGACCAATGAGGTATGGTGTGCAAATTCCGCTCTCGATTTCATTTTGGTCGCGGCTTAAAGTCAGCAGGTCTGTCAGGTAAATGTCGAAGGTAGGTGGTTTACACCAGTAACTCTATTTCCTCCACTCATAATCCTCACAACTCTCATAGATGTGCAAAAAAAACCATTGTTTTAACCAAGTCAGTCGCTCTAAGGTTTTTATTAGGAAGCTAATTTGATTGTAACCATCACACAAATTACTGTTATGATTATGTTCAAAACACTTGCGTTCACTTTGGAAAACTGTGAAATTTTCGTTATAACAAGCAGCTCTGTGTAAGGACAGCGTTGTTTTTATCGATGATGTTGTTGTTGTTGGGGTTTATGTTCTTCTCGCTCTTGATCGTGGGGTGCTTATCACCACACATCCCATACTTTTTTCATGTTTTATGTTTGTCATAATTAGAGAAAAAGAAAAGAAACTTACAAATACATTCACACGCTAGCCGATACAGAGAAAAGTGCCAAAAAATCCATGTTAAGTAGAACGGGAAGTCTAAGCCACCATGCTAATGCTGCTTTGTTGCGACTCTCTCCCATGAGAAAGGCATGTGTGAATACAATGTAAATGATTGACACGGGAAGTCGTGATCAGGCCAAAGTCGAATCGAAGACAAAGTAGCTTTTCCATGGCTGTGTCAGAATCTCCTAGCAAAGCGGATCCAGTGAGAATTCCCCATGAAACGTTCTTCTTTAAAGCACTGAACAGGTGACAGTGTAGGCGATTGTGGTTTTTGCTGATCGAGCGTCTCTGGGAGATGTGATGCGACCTTCATCCCTGTAACTATCTTTTGTCACAAAGTAGCCCTTTCTCCGCGAGTATTTTCAGTGCAGCCGTACTTTCGACAAGATGTAGGGCGATATCAGATAGCTTTTGACAGTTAGGATGACCACAAAATAGGGAGGTGATACAGTATCACCTTGATGTGGAACTAAACCTGTTTTTCTAGATACTCTTTTACCATAGAGTATTGGTGTAGGTTATACTAAATCCCTTCGAACTGGATTACTTTAACTCCTCCACGGGACGTAGCCATATAAACGCACTTAACTTACGCAAAACAAGGTGCTATATAAATGTCAGAATTGATTAAACGACTGTCAAGTAAGTCTATTGCGAGGCGATTGAAAGGTAAACTCAGAGGTTCTTGATTCGAAACTGAGCATTTTAGCACAATACTCTGATGAAACATGCACATCCAGAGAGGGTGGCTATAAATAACAGATAAAATGGCATGTAGAAAGATGTACCGTCACTATGAATAACTATACAATGTGACATGCATAATTTTACATGTCAGTCCCGTTGCATTATACATTCATGTCAAACTAGTATGTGTATATCTCAAATAGATTTGTGACATACCTGCAGTGCCAGTTTCGTGTTAGGCAGAACTACGAGCATTGTTCACTTACAGTGAAAGACAGCACCTGACTGATGTTTATGTCCACTGGAAGACGACCAATCAAAGTATCTTAAACCGACATTAAACATTTTTAGACTTTTTTTCAAAAAAGTAAAAGTTTAGTGAAACTTCTTCTTGGCACAGCCTCATCATGCCTCCATTATTAAGAGCAAGGTGACGTCACGTTTACACTAGTTCTCCAATGTCCAAGTTATAAGCAGCTAAGCAGTAGCCCATGTCAAATAAAGGTTGTGGACTTCGGCTATGAAGGCCCAAGTGATAAATATAGTTTTAGGAAAATGGACATAGTGGGAGAATATTTCTTTCACTGCTTGAACTGTTGATATAGTAGACCTGCTATATCATTTACAAGGAAGTCCGGCATGCCCTGTGTAAATAGCACGGACATATAGCACAGATGCACGGCTCCGAAAAGGTTGTGATGGTGACTTTGACTCCTACTAAATGATTACAAAATTTCAACAGGATTGCTGTACAACTAAATTCATACTCATTGGAACAAAATGGAAATAAATCTAAGCACCACTGAAGTTGGTCTAGGTATTCAACTAAGGCTGGATTTTATGCTTCAGCTTTGTATCGGTAGCTTCTAAGATGAAAGCAGTGCCAACCTATTTATCAGACAGACCACCTAGGCTGGATCACGGCGTTTCAGTAATTTTACTGTGTTTAATAAAAGAAAAGAGCAAAACAACTTTGTATGCGAGAAAGACGACGGAGCAAAACTTCAATTCTTCAGTTGTAATAAATTCAGAGAAAAAATGATATTATAAGATTTAATTTAGGACTAATATAACAGATTAATTTTAAGCGTTGTCCGGTGGGATGCCGTCTTCTTATTCCCATAAACCTTTGGCATCGCTAATGAATTGTGCATTGACTCTGACATTTGTTATTTAGAAACTGCTGACTAAGCGCTAAAATGAACGACAAAAAATGTATTCGGAAGATGAATGCTGTTTTGGGCCGGGACCTTGAATATTGCACGGCCTGTAAATTAACAGTTTTTACATCTGTGGTGATCCTTAAGTGATACAGATCTGGGCCACAACAATTTGTGAAATGGCCCTTCGACTACACGTAACTAAATTGTTGTGCACGATCTCAAAATGATGTCTTATGCAGTAGATATCTGATATCATAAGCCACTTCATGCAGTGGATGAGTAAAGGCTACGTTACGGCTTAGGCCACGCGATCTCATAGCAACGTGTTTGATTGGATACAATTTTCAAGATGGGTGACTCGACTCACACCTGCCATTTGTGCAGTTTATCATTTTGTTGTACATGTTATTCGGTGAAATCTCATTAAAGTAATAAAGTGGTGTGGTACATTTTAGAAAGCTTGAGTATCATGCTTTCGATTGAAATGTGTTTTAGCCAGGCGTTGCCTTGTCCATTGAAACAAGTTGGATCAGTAATCCTTTTCTCGAAGTGGGGAGACCCAGGATCAAACCTGGATGGGGTCATAGAAAAGACTTAAAAATGGTACTTGTTGTGCCTCAGCACGTTTGGCGTTTGGCGCTCAGCACTGAGAGGCTGGAACAAGGAAAGAGGATTGTTTGGCCCAGTGTCAGTATAATGTGACTGGGTGGGGTGTCATGTCTGGTGTCTTCGGTATGATACCTCAGCGGCGGCAACACATTGGCGGCTTGGACTCGCCCTGCCACAAGATGAGACAGTATAAGTATAAATACATAATGACTGTTCCGCGCCATATGACTGAAAAATTGTTAAGTATGAAGTAAAAAAAACCAACATTCATTCATTTATTCAGTAGTTCTTTTTTGTAGTATGTCACTGTTTCTATGCCGTACAGTAAAGCAGTAGAGGAGAATAATGCAATCAACTTCTTTAGGTGGGAAATATTTTGTGATCAAATCCATTAAATCTGCAGCATTTTGCGAACGTGTTAAAAATTGTAGTTTTGCAAAAACGTTTATTCAACAAATTGAATGTAACACCCGTTTCCAAAGACCTTTTCGACAGGCGTCCATTAACATTCTTTATGGAATTCATTTTCTTGTTTAGTAATTTGCACAATAATCTCATTGTTTTTTTAATACAAAAGGGCTATGAAACATGCAGTAAATACAGAGATATGCGCATTTTATCACACGGGAAATGCGGACACAAGCGCCACCAAGTCATACAATTAACGTTGTGGTGTAATTTAAAAATACCGCAATTTACAAAAGTGATTTCCAAAATCCCAGTAATCGATGTTTTAAACAAAATATTTTTCAACTTAGAAAAGAGTTTCTTAAATCTTCTAATTCTCTAAAATTAAGCAGTAATGAATTTTCACGCTACGAAAGATTTAAGAAAGGGAAATAAATCAGGAAAATGTCATATTTATCTTCAACACCACGTAAAGGCATCGGAAAGAAATCACCAATCTATCCATGCACGGCATGTGTTATATCCACCTTTGACATTGCCCCTTCACATGTTATCTCGGGATTTACGCAGGGAGGTCTACCAGCAACATGGGGTGGTCGTGGGTTTCCTTCCACAATAATGATGATAAATGAAATATTCTGGAGTACGACGTAAACTACCAGTAATATAAATAAATGAACAAATACATGTAGAGCTATTACATGACGCTCAATATCTTTAGTGAGTTGATAAAAGGAACTATGTTCGTTATCTCGTCACAACGCTTCGGGGACAAAATGTTTTAAATGTAACAAGATGTATGTCAACAGAAAAGCGATTCATTTGTACAGCGAAGTAATTTAGCACGTGCTTTCGGTTGACTAACGAAGTTCTGGTCGTTTATTCCTGGGGCACTCTGGTATTCTCCACCATTAAACCTAACCAACATCAGGGATAAATATCAATCGTCTCATTAAAACCATAAATCAATAATAAAACTCACCGACGGTATAACAAAATATTCACTACAACAAAGATCAGTTACAGAAGCGTTATCATTATAACGTTTTCATTCCGTGTGTGTGCTTGGTCGAAGTATATTGGTGTTCTCTATGTTAATATAATACCAACATGGACTTCCATTGTCACGGCCCCTCTCAAATGCCGGTAGTTTTTTGTGCGCGCCCATTGCAACAAAGCACACCAAAGACACTACAAATGACACCTCACCAGACACTATATACTGCATAGGTCAACTGCGAGTGAGGAAATACAGATGTCAATGGCAAATTCTTAAATGGTAAATGTATTATCAACCTTTCATACTTTCTGCACCAGCTAAGGAAGAAATCTAAAGGAGATCTAAGACTTCAAACTATGATTATTTTTCTTATATATCCACCAGGAATTCCGAACCTATTCCAGCAGATACATTTCTTCGAAAGCGTAATATTTTAAACTTGTTTTCAATATCACAATTTCACTGGGTTCATAGATTTTCGCCTTTGATGAATGCAAGCCTAAGTGTCCCTATCCCTGGAGACAGGATAATTCAGCCACCGGGGAATATGAACAACCCAGTACACTTCCGCAGACACTTGTGGCAGAATGATAAGAAAAGTTTTAGTTGCGCGTAAATGCAGAATTTTTAAACGCAATTTCAATGACATTGAATTTTGAAAGCAACGTTCCTTTACGTAGCCAGATCTGTTGCTTAATAAGGTTAGTTTGACGAACTAACGTTAGCCCGATGTCAGGAGATTAGAAAAGGAGTGCCAACAGAGAAGAGAGATTAATAGAGATAGCAAGGACGAACAGTCCACGTAAAACTCGATCTTTTTAACCAGTCCAAGATATCTTGAGTTCCCAAAGCTGCTCTAACAATTTTATATTTTTAACGTTTTTCATGATATTTTCAACTTCCTAACCTGTCCACAATGGTTTATTGCAACATGTTTATCCCCTAAAGTCATGAAAGTGTCCGAAGAATCTATGTTTTCTAACCTGTTCATCACATCTTGAAATCACGAACCTGTCTGTGAGCCAGTGTTTTCTAACCTGTTCATCATACCTTGAAATCACGAATCTGCTTGTGAGCCTATGTTTTGTAACCTGTTCATCATACCTTAAAACCAAAAACCTGCCTATGAGTCTGCGTTTTCTAACCTGTTCATCACATCTTGAAATCACGAACCTGCCTATGAATCTGTGTTTTCTAACTTGTTCATCACGTCTTGAAATCACTAACCTGACCTCAAGAGCTTCATTATTCTAGCCTGTACATCAACTTCCTAACCTATTCATCACTCCTTAGACTCGCTGACATGCCATCAGGAGCTTTATTGTCCTAACCTGTACATCAACTTTCTAACCTATTCATCACTCCTTAGACTCGCTGACATGCCCTCAAGAGCTTTATTGTCCTAACCTGTACATCAACTTTCTAATCTGTTCTTCATGCCTTAGACTTGTTGACAAGCCCTCAAGAGCTTTATTGTCCTAACCTGTACATCAACTTTCTAATCTGTTCTTCATGCCTTAGACTTGTTGACAAGCCCTCAAGAGCTTTATTGTCCTAACCTGTACATCAACTTTCTAACCTGTTCATCACGCATTTGACTCGCTGACATGCCCTCAAGAGCTTTATTGTCCTAACCTGTACATCAACTTTTTTACTTTTTCACCACGCCTTAGATTCGCTGACATGCCCTCAAGAGCGTTATTGTTCTAACCTGTACATCAACTTCCTAACCTATTCATCACTCCTTAGACTCGCTGACATGCCCTCAAGAGCTTTATTGTCCTAACCTGTACATCAACTTTCTAATCTGTTCTTCATGCCTTAGACTTGTTGACAAGCCCTCAAGAGCTTTATTGTCCTAACCTGTACATCAACTTTCTAATCTGTTCTTCATGCCTTAGACTTGTTGACATGCCCTCAAGAGCTTTATTGTCCTAACCTGTACATCAACTTTCTAATCTGTTCTTCATGCCTTAGACTTGTTGACAAGCCCTCAAGAGCTTTATTGTCCTAACCTGTACATCAACTTTCTAATCTGTTCTTCATGCCTTAGACTCGCTGACATGCCCTCAAGAGCTTTATTGTCCTAACCTGTACACCAACTTTTTCTATTTTTTCATCACGCCTTACACTCGCTGACATGCCCTCAAGAGCTTTATTGTTCTAACCTGTACATCAACTTTCTAACCTGTTCATCACTCCTTAGACTCGCTGACATGTCCTCAAGGGCGTTATTGTCCCAACCTGTACATCGACTTTCTAACCTGTTCACCACGCCTTAGACTCGCTGACATGCCCTCAAGAGCTTTATTGTCCTAACCTGTACATCAACTTTCTAACCTATTCATGACGCCTTAGACTCGCTGACAAGCCCTTGCGAGCTTTATTGTCCTAACCTGTACATCAACTTTCTAACCTGTTCATGACGCCTTAGACTCGCTAATATGCCCTCATGAGCTTTATTGTCCTAACCTGTACATCAACTTTCTAACCTGTTCATCACGCCTTAGACTCGCTGACATGCCCTTACGAGCTTTATTGTCCTAACCTGTACCCCAGCTTTTGTTATTTGTTCATCACGCCTTAGATTCGCTGACATGCCCTTAAGGGCTTTTCTGTCCTAACCTGTACACCAACTTTTTTTATTTGATCACCACGCCTTAGATTCGCTGACATGCTCTCAAGAGCTTTATTGTCCTAACCTGTACACCAACTTTTTTTATTTGTTCATCACGACTTATTTTCGCTGACATGCCCTCAAGTGCGTTATTGTCCTAACCTGTACATCAACTTTCTAACCTGTTCATCACGCCTTAGACTCGCTGACATGCCCTCAAGAGCTTTATTGTCCTAACCTGTACACCAACTTTTTTTTTGTTCATCACGCCTTACACTCTCTGACATGCCCTCAAGTGCGTTATTGTCCCAACCTGTACATCAACTTTCTAATCTGTTCATCACGCCTTAGACTCGCTGACATGCCCTTAAGAGCTTTATTGTCCTAACTTGTACATCAACTTTCTAACCTGTTCATCACGCATTTGACTCGCTGACATGCCCTCAAGAGCTTTATTGTCCTAACCTGTACACCAACTTTTTTACTTTTTCACCACGCCTTAGATTCGCTGACATGCCCTCAAGAGCGTTATTGTTCTAACCTGTACCTCAGTTTTCTAACCTGTTGATCACGCCTTAGACTCGCTGACATGCCCTCAAGAGCTTTATTGTCCCAACCTGTACATCAACTTCCTTATCTGTTCATTACGCTTTACATTGGCTGACATGCCCTCAAGAGCTTTATTGTCCTAACCTGTACTTCAACTTTCTAACCTGTTTATTACGCCTTAGATTCGGTGACATGCCCTCAAGAGCTTTATTTTCCTAATCCGTACATCGACTTTCTAACCTGTTCACCGTAAATTATTCCTCCTAAGTTGATTAAGACACTTTTATATCTCTAATCATATAAACTAATCTCAATAACTTTTGCATGATAAATTGAGCTCCCCTTAAATGTCTTTACAATTTCATCATATTTTTACAATGTCAACAACGTGTTCAGGGTATTTTTTCTCTCCTGATTTGTCTGAAGACTCCCAGAGATGTTCACAAAAAATGTGATTACTTCAACCGGCACATGAGATCTTAAGCTCCTTAAATTGTCCAGATTGGCTTTTTGTACTACATGTAATATCTGTGTCCACATGTTTACTACGTTTTGATATCTTTAACTTCATGTTTACAAGTTTATTTTTCCCACCTGTCGATGACACTTTGAGCCCTTCCACCTGTATTGCAGGCCTTCCCAATTTGTTCTTCACACCATGCTCGCCCACAGTTTTTGCAAGTCTCTTTGACCTGGACACCTGATCAACAAGCTTGTGACAAACTGGTACACAGTCCTATGTAAACTGTTCATTTAATCTGATAATTCCATATTTTAAATTAGATAAACCCGTTCCGGTCGATGCCTCTAAGCTGTTCATAACTTGCCATTTACCTAAATTTGTGTTCACCAAAATCTGGTAATGGTGTCATTAAACTAGTCATTCGTTCCCCTATTGGGTGAAACTGATCTTATACTTTGTCCTTCTCCACGACAAGGCTGATATTTTGCAGATGTGGCCGTAAGCCATAATATTTCATTCATTCTTACTTTGTCCTGAAAACGCTGTTGTGGTTTTACTGTCTTTTATTAGTTATATGGAGATAGCCTGAAATATTGGTCTCATTAAATGACAGCCCTGGGCTGCTCATTAGATACAGAACATGTAAAAAACGAATCTTTTTGTCCTCCAAAACATAAAATGAGTAACCTCTGGCACGGAATAAAGTACAACTTATCTCGTCAGCGGTTTTTTTTGACTGGTCATAAGCTACAAAGGCTGTTTATAACATGACGTTAGAATTTACGCTCTTACCTTACATCCATGCACGTTCAAGAATTGGTAGACAACAGTTCCTTATAATAAAGCAATTAACTGAAACAACCACAGCTGGCGTACTGTCATGAGTTATGAGAAAATAGCTTGTATTTCTTCCGTATACAGTGACAGCCACGGATTCGTAACTGTGCCTCTGTCATTCGTAGCTGTTTTTTTTTTTTTGCTTTCGTTTTGTCACTGCTGTTACGTTAGGCAAATGCACGCTGATGTAGCCACAGTTAATGTCTCAGGCAAGGGCTTCTTAAGATATCCTTGGTTCCATTGTTTCGGGACTAGGTAAAAATCAATCGCTGTAACAGGTATTTCGTGTAGGTTTACGTGAAGTTTTTCAGGAAGCCACTTATCCTCTTCCAGTATGACATACGTATACATAATAAGAGAGGTATAGCATAAAGAGAAGAAGAAAAAGGAGAAAGAAAAAATAAAACAGAGCAGCGAAGACAGTGTGATAACTGGCAAATAGTAACACCTAACGGGTGAAATACGACTATGCACTCATGGCACTTCAGTTCCAATCTTCCTTAATACGTAGGGGCTTTAATAGAGCAGATACATTGTAATTTACCTTACTGCATCTGCTTCAGCCATGATGCCAGGGGATTTATCTGTTGCTGATATATATGCATTTACAAAAATGCTTTATATATACAACCGTAAACCGTATCATTGGGAAGCCGGATGTTACCTGTTTTGTATGATAATTTGCCACCTGTGATATTGCTCTGGTTTTACGCTCAATGCTTTTATATTAAACAAGAATAAAATAAATATATCCGTATCTGGTTAACTGTGAATTGGCTTCCTAACACGATGATCTCCCTTACGTGAATTTACACAAATATTTTCTGACTAGATGCCCTGACTATAGTTCTATGGAACTATCGCAATGTTGCTAAGCGCATTTACCATGGTGACGTGTAACTTCACTGTACGTTGTCATGGACTTTACACCAAGCTCAATTTGCCACTGTTACGTAAAACAAGCGCCTTAGCCGCACATTTTCTTGGAATTAATTCTGCTGAATATCAAGTTCAAGAGTCTAGTGTTCTACAGTTCTAACACCTACACATACTGGACAGATAAAGGTTGACATTGTGGTAAGAACGTCAAGTGACTACTTGTTTAAAGATAGGTGGATGGGGCGACTCAAGTGTATCGCGGAAGAACATTTACTTCGTTCACACACATCTTCTCATAAATAAGTTATAACAGCGCCATGCACGTAAAAGAAACTTAACTCAAATCGTTATACGCTGTGGTGCCATTATCTAAATAACCATTACATAAATAACAAGCTTATAACCAACAGGTTCTGGTTAACAGGTTCTGGTTTACAGGACCCTTTATATGGCATGGCGACTCGAATCCAGCCAGTGCTTGTCGATTCGAGGGGCTTGGATAAGAAGACTTATCAAGTGACTGGTTACGAGAAGTGTTTTCATCCATAAATGTGATTATAAAATTAAAAGGCCGGTCAAATTGGAAACAATAAACACCTAAAATCAATCGAACCAAGCGATGTACTCATTTGCCCTCTTCTGTAACACGTCACCGTCTCTGTATAGATGTGTTTGTAACCCAAAGTTGTTCTTTAGAAACCTTGCACAATAAGAGCACAAAAATGATGTGTGTTTTATACAGCTTGGAACAGGCATGTGTTGGTGGGAAATGTGGAGGGATTGTGCCCACTGTGTAAGATCTTATATACTATTAAAATACAACGTAAATAAATTAAAGCATAAACTACAGCTAAGAAGGAATTAATAAATAAGTGAATAAACGACTGCGGCTTAACGTCAAATTGGTTTTTGTTGCAGAGGAAATTAGGGTCAAAAGCTCACCGTATACAGACCCCTGTTATCTCCGTCAATTGAAATATATTCTAATTTAGCTCCCAAATTCTTCATTTTAATCCTACTTAGCCCTGGTCCTCTGGATATCCTGATTCTATGGGGCTGATTGCAGATTCAGTCATTCCAACCTTTAAGCCAGCGCCATACCGATGTGAACCGAAACCCGATAAACGTTTTGGAGACACTGAGGGCCATTTGGTGCAACTAAGCACCTCGGTGTGTTAACATATTTCGTCTTTTACTTAGTGTTACAATTAACTTATGAAATCAAGGTGAAACAAAACGGAAAAAAAACTTTTGGCAAACCAATGGCTAATCTCCAAGCACATGTATGCGACAAATACCCCCCAAATAAGGCCTACATGTCTATTCGTCTTGCTGAATTAGACAGCTACGTTAGATACACGAACAGTTGCCATCAAAGCGCAACTGACATTCACATTTTCACTAACAACGACCTATAAACCAGTATGATATTAGGTTTGGATACTTATTTGATTCATTCGCATAGAACATTCCTTGCGTCTTTCCGACAGCATTAAACATTTTCTTTGGTGGTCTGTTTTGAAGCCTAGATTAAGGGCAATGACAAACACTCTATGTGATTTGATATAATATTTTCCAAATAAAAGCCTATAATAAGATTGGAATGTTTTTGGAGAGTCAGACCCAAACCGCATAGATTTGCATATGCGAAAATGTTGTGTAAGGAACATAGCTACAAGGAGAGCTAAGGAATAATTAAAGATACATGAATGCGGAAAGTATTTAGTTAACGAACTGTATTTTCGAGTTACCACTTCGCCTAACTGTTGGCATATAAATCATTGTTCAGTTACCAACGCCTGTAGGGTACAGGACTATGCACGTATTATATGTATTAGTGTAAAGGGTGTATACGGAGCAGAGCATGTTTTCAAGCACTGAAGCAAATTGCTAATGGCATGGTTAAGGACTAGTGGTGTTTCGACTTCTAACTCTTTTGTTACAAACGTAGAGAAAGTCATACTGTAACATATGATTTGTCAGCAATGCCAATCAACAATTACATTTACTAAAACACTGACGTATAAAGAGAATTTCACATAAAGTTATTTAAAATAGACGAAAGATGGAGTAAAGTGTTGAGCTGATGTTTGTGAACTTAAGAAAGGAAAAGGAAAACAGGTTTAATTCTTCCTATGCAACACGATATAACGGGTAATTGGTTAATTACTACATTTAGAGACAAAAGAGATTGATATCAAAAATCACTATGGCCTATTATGTAAGAAAGTTCGAATATTAAATCTAACGGTAAAGAGATATCATGCTCAGTAAAGCGGTAAACATTTAAAGATATTTTTCACAGAGGATATGCTGTATTTTATTACAGAAACATTAGAGCGACTTTCGAGGATAAATTATCACTGACGAGACAGAAAGTATGAGAAAAAGAGTGAGCTAACTGTGGACGTGGTTAGGACAGGGTGAATATGAGAGTTTAGTCAAATAGTTATTAAGTGATTAAAACGGTTTAGCACACGTCGAAAATTACCTCCGGGCGTTTCAGCTCAGGTGAAAATATCTGAATCAATAGTTGTAGCTTACCTGTCAGTGTTCGTCCAAGGGAAGTTGCTGATGATACTGAACTCAAATCCAGACACCCTCTTATCTCTCCCCACACATCTGTTTATATGGACAATTATGTTCTGACGTCACTTCCTCTACGGGTGATTGTCGTAATCTGTCATAGATTGAAACCCCGCACGACCTTGTAGAAGCTCGACACGGAGAGCTCTAAGACAAACTCGCTGAGCGTTGATAATTTAATTTTCACCCAATCACCACTTGTTTAAATGACAGGCCACTATTCTAACTCCAGTGTCCTTCGGCAGACTGTCAGCGTTTAAGCGGACGAGTAGGTCCTAGTCTTTTGTGAGGAGATTAGATACAGGGCTTAAAGGACCGTCCATCCACAAGCCACGTAGGCGTGGCTAGTCGATTTGATGGAGGAGAAAAAGTCTCTGCTTGTCGATATATGCCTTTCTCGGATCATCCAGCTTTCTCTCCGCGCAGACCGTCAGAGACACAGATAGACAGAGAATAAAAAAGCAACACATATACAATTCCTAAAGAAACCCAATTCTAATGATGTGAAGTAGAAAGGTTATAGATTTAGAAAAGTTATAGTAACGCAGTGACCTATAACTTCACCTTTATTATTATAGAAAGCAGGTGGCCAAATGCCTCCATACGACCCTGTTTGACATTTATCCACAACCTCCGATAACTCTCTTTGGACTCATGGGAAAATCGAAACTCTCGCGTATTAACATCTGAACTGAGGGCTTTGAAACTCTGTTTAGGGTGCAATTGTTGCGAAATAGATTTCATTTATTCCTTTCTCGTCACAATGTCCCTCGTCGGACGATTGTACCCCACTTACCCATCATTGCCACCAGGCAGAGAACAGTAGCTTTTCACCCGGTAAAGTGCGGAATACTTAAAATAGTACAGCTTTCCAATAGGCCATATTCCCATGAGTGTCCCGTGAGGACTAAAACCATATGCGCTAAAAGCGTGTCAACAAATCTGATTACTGCCGACGTACTCCCACGGCATACACGGCATATATGCTCTGAGATGATATGCATGTTTAGAACACTGGAACAGGCTTATGAAGAAAAAAATCTGTTATTTGTCCTTAAATGAGATTTTTGTCGTCTTAAGCGGCACTCAAAAGGAGATCTTAAAATGGAGTGGTGTTGGGGTCATAAAACATATTCCATTATGTTCTTTTCTCCCTGCATGTGGTTCTGAATATATAAAGTTAATAAAATGCCACTGGGAAAGGCAATTACAGTTGTATGTATCCAAGGATTTCCCCACCCCTTGATGAGAGTAAACAATCGACGACGCTTTTTCGGCCATCTACTCAGTCCCACCTGTAATGAAAATCGTTTTGCCTTCCACCAGGAAGATGAACATATCTGTACGTCATATGTGGGAATAATCGTCAAGTCGGTGGTTGATACCGGGAACTTCCCCAGCTATAACCTGGCCGCCATTGTACAAGTAAAAAAAATTCTCAAACATGGTGTTAAAGCAACAGAAAAATATACACTAAATAAATTGCCGATGTCTCTTGCATTGCATTTCTTTGTACGTTATCAAAAGTACTGGCAAAGGCTAACAGCATGAACCCTGAGAGCAAGTGTCCAAGCTTGTTTTCAAAATGACTTCATGGTTTGAGACCATCTCGCGGCTTACGTAACTGTCAATAAAGAGACTTGGCTGATTTGCAGGATATAACAGGCAATCCACCGGCTATGGGTTTAAAGCGGTTATATATACATTTATATGTGTTGTTTAACTAGAATAACATGCCACAGAATGCGAATACATAGGGAATATTTGTGGATCCATAATGCCTTCATTGTTCGCCATTATCACACCGCGTCATCTCATTGGGAAAGGGAACATTTGAGGATCCATAATGCCTTCATTGTTCGCCATTATCACACCGCGTCATCTCATTGGCAAAGGGAACATTTGAGGATCCATAATGCCTTCATTGTTTGCCATTTTCACACCGCGTCATCTCACTGGCAAAGGGAACATTTGAGGGTCCATAATGCCTTCATTGTTCGCCATTATCACACCGCGTCATATCATTGGCAAAGGGAACATTTGAGGATCAATAATGCCTTCATTGTTCGCCATTATCACACCGCGTCATATCATTGGCAAAGGGAACATTTGAGGATCAATAATGCCTTCATTGTTCGCCATTATCACACCGCGTCATCTCATTGGCAAAGGGAACATTTGAGGATCCATAATGATTTCATTGTTTTCATTTCGGGTTGTATTAAATCTGGCCACGGAAATGCTCAAATAGCGGCAAATTACACACCCTTTAGCACCACTGCAAAGCAGAATTAAGTTAAAACAAAAGTGACGTGATATTAATTGTAATCCACTTGACGTCACTGGTCTAGAATGACTCAAATTGTCTTGTTCTCATTATATTTAACATGCAACAATGTTATATAAAAATACACAAGCACCGAATTTTGACCGGTTTTTGATGTTTCTATACGATTTATACTTCTCACACACACACACACACACACACACACACACACACACACACACACACACACACACACACACATACATACACGCACGCACTCAGGCACACACGCATGCACACATACATACATACATACATACATACATACATACATACATACATACATACATACATACATACATACATACATACATACATACAATACCAAGTCGAACTTCTTCGAACAAGTCGTCCTTTAGGTGTAGAATAGCGCTTTGATGTTGATTTATAACGACTTCATTGTTCATTAGTATCACACTACCAAACAGCACAATTCCTGACACAGCAAAAGGCGCATTTGATCAATGCAAAACATTTTTTGAGGGCTTTATTTCCTAATGGAATATTGTTAAAGGCTGTTCTTTCATTTTTCGATGACCTATTCTGGCAAAAAATGCAGTTCACATGATGTCCTGCATTCGTCTTTAACAGCCCTCGCTGGAGTTAATGCCACGAAAGCTGTTTAAGTGAGATTAGGTGTCTTTTTTTTAATTCATGAAGCGGCAATAAAAAGGACAGAAGTAGCAATGCGTTGGACGCCACTATTTCTGATGTGCTTTTCCACGTTGTCTGCAATGTTAAGACATGCATTTTCATTTGCTTCATTTCTTGACACATTTACGTTTAACATTGTTAACTCCTGTCAGAATAACTGCGTGGAATATCTCCTTCTTCGCTTTGATGAACAAATCTTTTTTCTAAGTATATAGTTTACATGATTCCTAAAAGAGGTATCTGCTTTGACTGCTGTTTTCCGATCTAACTGGTACATTGCTGTCTGACTCGTACGTCAGTAGAGCTTACGGATTTCATTATCGGCTTCGCCTTCTTCACACATTAACGCTCAGTGCGTTTATGAAATTAATTTAGAGAGCCACGAAAACATCCAACATAGACAAAACATGTTTATTACCATATGTCAAGAGGTAAGGTAAAATTTGTCAAAATATAATAGATGTGTCTAAATCACCAAAAACTCTTATTTTTTGTCTTCTATTATTTTTAGTAGGTGTTTAACACCTTACTTACAAACTTTTCTCCTGTGCGACAGTTTTTTGGGTGGAGGATGCTACCCTCACTTAATAAATTGCTTGGATTAAGCCGTAACGAGACAAGATATGGAACTGGACTTGATCACAAGACCTTATTCGCTAAGGTTTACTCGAAACTGTGCGTCGAGGGGAACGTTTTCGGCGGCGGAGTCAGGCGAAAGGGATGTATTTATTTGTAAAACTATCACTTCAAATGAAGCCCTCACACAGCTTGTGTGATCTTGGTGACAATTTGCGGTCGACGACGTTCTGTTGCCTTTTATGTAGTCTAGAGTTTGCCGCTGAAGGCCATCGCATTAATGTCCACATATGTCTTCGTCACAAATTTCATCAGTTACTCACCAAAGGAAAGTGATTCATCTGGTGCGCTGACGTTTCTTCTGCCCATTCATTTCTTATTGTATTTCTAGTTTATATTTACCATCGCCGCCTTAACTTACACCATTTTCACTCTGAGTCTGGTCTAATTATGTCTACATTTCCTTATATTTGCTTCTGTTTATACGTCCTGAGTAACATGTATACGTGTGGGATGCTTTCCATTAGCACCGAATTTGCAGAGTACCAGCATGTTGGCGGCCATGTTTTACATATTTACAGCACAACCTTAACGTCTACCATGCGCCTGACCTTTCGGTATATTTGTCTTCTATGTTTTTTATGTGCAGGAACACCTTTAGGTGTGGGATGTGCTTTCTTTTGTTCTTTGTAATCAACAAGCGAGGTCTTCGATTCGATATACTAAGGTCGAGAAATGTTCAAACACCATAAGTGAAACATTCCTGAGTACCGGTACGGCGTAAAACACCCATCAAATAAATGAATAGAAGGTACAACAAAACTACAAACACAAATTTGAAAGTTTTTGGTAAACAACACATATATGGATATTCTTAATAGAGCTGGCTGACTCCAGTGAAGAATGGAAAAACCCTTCACGAAATGATAAAAAAAAAACGCCGTTCACTGATGTTCCGGCAATAAAAAAATCTTACTGCATTTAATGTGTAATTGCATAATGTTACTCCCGAAACCATTACACTTAGAAATGACAAACGTTTAAAATGAATATGAGTATTAATTTTTATATAAAACAACGATTCGTCTTGCAAAATATGGTGTTTAAAACCTTGTCAAACCAAAGAACCTCAGGGAATTCCTTGGTGAAAAATAAACAATCAACATATAGGTAAATGTATTGAGCAGTGTACAGAATTTTAAGTCCCCATACATAAGGCTCTTTGTACACGTTGTGCTCGTTGTGCGGCTGAATATCTGAAACGATAGACCGTGTTCCTACAGCTTGGTTTGCGTGGGATGTGCGAATCTATAGTTTAAACAGTGACATTGTAGGTTTCGTAAACTCTTTGTAATGACGTAGTCACTAAAGAGAGCATATGTCTGAAAATTTATCACTTCCTCCCTGGTACTCCTGCTTTTTCCCAGCTGCATACAAAGGCAATTTGTTCTTCTAGCCGGCATCCGTTGTATTTTACTCCAATAGAGAGCACACATTTACCACATTATTGAATCCTCCACTAAGTGGCCTTACTTTGGCTTAATAAATTAAGGCAAGGTCAAGAAGCAATCATAGGTTAAATGACTGTCTCTATCCTCATTAAGGAGCATTTGTATGCGCATAATCCTGCCTGACGTTTATCGCTTCCCATCTCACAAGAATGGAGCTACAATTAACGGAAGTCTTGGACATAATACGTGTATATAGGATTTTATTGGTTGGCGTTTAATCGAAGCTTACCTTTGTAATTCTTGCAGGGCTGTCTCGTCAGTTTGGCGACAATCGATTTCGTGCCATTAACGGCAAATAATTGAAACTCTCCTGGACCCTATTGGGACGTTCTCTCATTTTTGTCATAGGTATGTCAATAAAGAGGTAGGCAACAAAGTACAGCGTATGTTGCGATTCAATGTTTTGGATTTGATTGCGATTTGCCTGCCCCCTCTTTCATATTTAATGTATAGCTTTTGGCTAGGCATTTACGCCTTTACAGAGGCGGTCTCTATTGCGGTCTCTGACATTTAACTGCTGTGAAAAGTACAGAAAATTCGATCAGTTTGTGATGCATCAAACGAACGAATCCAATAACAAAAACTATTAACACAGCTTTTGATCAATGGCAAAAACTACACGTCTGCGCATAATCAGCAGTGATGCACATGTACATAGACATCACGCGGCTTATGCAATGCTCGGACATTTGTTTGTTACTACGGATTTATTAATCACTGGTCATCTGGAGGAATGATCAGAAATGGTGCAGTATTGTTTTAATGTTACCGTCTATTAATTGCTATAAAAACACAGAATTAATACTTATATTGTGGTCTAATAACTTGAACATTAATATTGGTTCATTTTTACCCAGTTCCGCGCAGCCATGGTTCAGGAGATTGTAAGTTGCATCTAATTAAGCGTTTACATGAACAGTCAGAAAAAAAAACGTAAAGGAGGTGGCTGAATTTCCGAGCCCTTTACAACTATCACATAATCTTCGTTGCTCTTCTTTTACTCTAAATGATGTGGCTAGACTTGTGTCAGATGGGACGAATCAGTTTTATACATTAACCAAAAACACGAAAAAGAAAAATGACAAATTAAACAAATATTTAAAGCACTATATATATAACACTCGTCTAAATTTCATGTAATTGTCATGTTTTCTCCACCTTTAAGAAATTTAGAGTGACGACATGTCTAACAATTGCTAAGGGGACGCTCTCTGCAGGACCCTTCCATACACACTCTCTTTACAGGACCGTTCCGTATCCTGCTATCTAAGTAAGGATAATTTATAATGTTAAAATTTAAAACATTCGTCTTGTCAAAAAATCGGAATGAGAGGAAACCGTTTTTTTTGTACAAGTCTAGACCAAATGTGCCATCAGGACTGTCTGCTGTTGATTTTAAATCCCGCCAAGGTGGATAAATACATACATCCTTGAGAGCCTTTGCTATATACTCCTTGCATACGTTCGTATTCGACCAAGTCGTATTTGCACCCATAGGAAAGCACGTGTCTATAAATTGTTGACATATGGTTTTGCCTCATTTCATGCAGATGTTAGTAGCGAAAAACGTACGAGACATTACATAAATGCTATACCCTCTAAGGAGTTAAACTATAGAAACCGACGTCTTTTTACCATTGACGTAAAGGTAGCCGTGGCCGGCTTATTAAACAACAATGTTGATAACATTTTATCCGTTAAATCTTTGTGACGAATAGCAGTGTAGAGAGTACAGAAATCTCAGGTAGATATATCCTTATGTGTTAGGGCTACGTGTATTTGAACGCCTAATTCGTCAGTGAGACGTTTTGAATTTTTGAATATCCACACACAGCTGACGCCGGAAAAGCACAAAAGTACTTTCTTCCAAAATGACAGCCATGCAGGAGTTTCATTAAGGTAATACATACGATCTTGGTGGTAGGGCTTCTTGTTTCCCCAATAAAGCGAGCCTTTATGGGTGTGACGGGAGGGATTCTTTGAGAGAGGACCATCAAAGAATGGACCACACAAAGTGTAGGCCTTTTTTCAGTACCTTGATGTTGCAACAGTTGTTGTGACCAATATAAGACTACAGCAGGGAGTGTGAAACCAGAGTGTTTGTGGCAGTGCAATACCTGGCAAACGGTCAAATCTTACCAGTTAAATCTGCCTTCTTTCAGTTTACTTTAGTAGGGTCTATTTCAACTCTTTCTGTTACACGCTCGCGAGAACCGCGACCTAAGCAGAAAAAGATAAAAATCAGGGTCCGATCAGGATGCACGTATCATGAGGTGTATTGTCTGATCAGGATGCCCGTATAATGGGGTGTATGGTTCGATCAGGATGCGTGTGTAATAGGGTGTATGATCCTATCAGGATGCGCATATCATGGGTGTATGATCTTACCAGGATGCACGTATCATGGGGTGTATGGTCCGATCAGGATACAAGTATCATGGATGTATGGTCCGATCAGGATGTGCGTATCATTGGATGTATGGTCCGATCAGGATGCGCGTATTATGGGTATATGATCTGAACAGGATGTGCGTATTATGGGGTGTATGATCTGACCAGGATGCGCGTATCATGGGGTGTATGGTCCGATCAGATGCTCGTATCATGGGTGTATGATGCGATCAGGATGCGCGTATCATGGGTGTATGAGCCGATTGGGATGCTCGTATTATGGGGTGTATGGTCCGATGATGATGCGCGTATTATGGGGTGTATGGTCCGATCATGATGCGCGTATCATGGGGTGTATGGTCCGATCAGGATGCGCGTATCATGGGGTGTATGGTCCGATCAGGATGCGCGTATCATGGGGTGTATGATCCGATCATGATGCGCGTATCATGGGGTGTATGATCCGATCATGATGCACGTATCATGGGGTGTATGGTCCGATCAGGATGCGCGTATCATGGGGTGTATGGTCCGATCATGATGCGCGTATCATAGGGTGTATGGTCCGATCATGATGCGCGTATTATGGGGTGTATGATCCGATCATGATGTGCGTATCATAGGGTGTATGGTCCGATCATGATGCGCGTATCATGGGGTGTATGATCCGATCATGATGTGCGTATCATGGGGTGTATGGTCCGATCAGGATGCGCGTATCATGGGGTGTATGGTCCGATCATGATGCGCGTATTATGGGGTGTATGGTCCGATCAGGATGCGCGTATCATGGGGTGTATGGTCCGATCAGGATGCGCGTATCATGGGGTGTATGGTCCGATCAGGATGCGCGTATCATGGGGTGTATGGTCCGATCAGGATGCGCGTATCATGGGGTGTATGGTCCGATCATGATGCGCGTATCATGGGGTGTATGGTCCGATCATGATGCGCGTATTATGGGGTGTATGGTCCGATCAGGATGCGCATATCGTGGGTGTATGATCTGATCAGGATGCGCGTAACATGGTACCATCATGCACCTATGTTACCAGTATGACTTTACGACATTAAAACAAATACATTTACATATATAAGCTTTTACTACAACAGACATGCACTTGACCACATACCTTGAAGTTCTACAGCCACATCAGCATTCAGTGGGAAACAAACGTGAGTCAGTACAACTGCTGTGGCAAAGTCACAGATATAAACCATGAATCCTTGTGTCTGTAGAATTTATCACTAAAAAGACGTCCATTTTCCCTGCCCCTTTACAAAGACAGCAGAAGAAACCTAATACAATGTAACTATTCAGATTCTGCAGACTATTTTAGTAGCTACTGATGATGCAACTCCCAAATACATGTAGAACGAAGCTTTAAAATGTATGCGTCGAAACATATTTGTATACCAGTCGTCAACCAATAAAGACGTTGGAGGTCAATAGTCGCAAGGCCATTTCCCAAAACGACGTTTAACCCAGATTACCGTAGAACTCACAAGTATCAAGAAAATAAGAAGGAATCATACAAAGAGAAGCAGTCAACAGCTTTCAGTGATGCTGGAAAGACACGTGGTATGTTCCAAGCGGCCGAGTGAAATAAGTACTGAAATTGAGTACCATGCTAGAATATCAGTTTTGGACAACAAAAGCTGGGCTTTGAATACATTGTAAGTGTTTATATATCCAACGTAACGATCTAATTCGTCGCGATGAATAGCTGTCCCTAACCTCGAGTTAAACGGAATTAGACACACTTATGAAGCCGAGCACCAGAGATTCTGGACGCTCTGTCCACATTTACTTACAAGAGAAATATACTCACTGTAAAACTTAAGAAACTTAGAGCGAAGGCGCTGGATGGAATAACCTTGACAAAATTTTTGCTGCAATAACTTGTGACGTTGACTGAAATCGTCACATAACACCTCTGTTAGATTCGAATTTTGCAAGAAATTTCTGAACCGCAAAAATATTCTTTGTTAATACTCGAAAGCACAATGTACTTGGTGTAAAAAAGTTGCTAACAAACACAGCATAAACACCGGTAAATTCTGATCAGGATTGCAGGATGAAACGCCCATCACAGTACCATGATGGGCCCTCCATTGGAGAGCGATGATGTAAGGTCGCCGAGAGGGAGAGAATGGCCGGGCTGTGGGTGTATAGTCCTTCTACGATGAGCGTATGATATTCAGCTAGGATCCGGATGTAGTAGTGTAATCACCACATTAGATAAATAAATAGTCCAACAGCAGAACCGTGGCCTATACAGTCATATAATATACAGGATCACATCATAGCGAGTAAAACCAGAGTAACCATGACACTGTCTACCTATACGGCGACCTTAAAATTTATTGAATGAAATTTTACAGGCCATCACCATCATAAAATTATTCACACTTAATACAGTTTAACAGACAAAGAATGCAAAGGAACCAGTCCTCAGAGATGCTTTGTCCACCAGCGACAGGCAGGAAAACCGATGTTTCTTTGAATTAATATTGTCGTTTTCGCTAGGCTATTAAGCCGAAAACCATTCCACAGTAGAATTATGTTTATGACGCCACACCATACATGGATTGGAACTACAGTGTTACTTTTCGCAAACCATTTAGCAATATATTTTAGGGGAAAAAAGCACTTTACAATAAATACGTGCATTGTTTGTGAGCATTTGCGGGTGCTAGACGTGAGGATAACTTTTGAATCAGAGATTTTATGACGAAGCGGCTGAAGGATACTGCAGTTTTATCCAGGTGAACCTAACTGTTAATGACTTAGCTTCAAATCTCTTCTTCACGGGTTAAAAATCAAAATAAAGAACTACATAGGCAAGGTTAACAAAGCAAAGGCTGGATGGCTTTTCTCATTGCAGGAGAAGAGAACACCTGCTGTTGCTGAACTTACTGTAAACAAACGAGTACGTCACGGGGTAGATCCTAAACAATGACGGTGGTGAATAAATGTTTGTAGGTGACCAAACATTTCTGATTGCCTATCATTTCCAAATTAATTGTCAGTGTCAACCGCGAAAGTGAATAGTGGTAATTTAGCAAGCCAAATACACTGAGGATGTCGGATATTACACATGGAAGCCACGACATTCACCACGTTATTTACAAGGATCACAGAACATTACTCACTATTGTACTTTTGCAAACTGTACTTGTAAACAGTATGCCAGAAATTTTATTAACAGTAAACGACGAACCATAAATCATAAATCCGTCGAACACGCAAACACACGAGGTTATTTGTATTACGTGGACCAGTGTGCTGTCTCAATGATTCTAATTTCCATTTGTTTGATTAAGGCATATATGTCTCGCCAAGCGATTATCTCGTTATGTTCAAATATCGAATAAGCGATACAATACAGGTCCCTCAGGTTATAATTAAAGAAGGTACACGTATGTGGTATTTGATATAAATGCAGTTGATGATCTCTGCTGATGACAGTTTCACAATTTTCAATTTGTACTTGGCGTGTGTTTGGCTATTTTTTTACCAGTACATTTTTTTTATTAAATCAAAACACGCATGACTGTTTCGTGTTTAAACTTAACCAGTCCTACTTCTAGATATGGACTTTTGCTCATATAACTGGGGTAGGTAAGGCCCTAACGACATAAGCGAAGGTTTCAAATCACCTTTTCAGACCGTCAACCTGTAACGCAATATACAGAGTCAAAATCTCAAAGACCAGTTTCATTAATAAAAATAGCATCACAGTCTCTAAAACAATATATTTAAAATTAAGATTATTGGAAGGAAGTTACCACGATGTAGATGATCTAGTCAGCAGTTACGGATGGGAAGGGCATACGTGTCCCACATGGAGATTATCGGTCACGAAATTAATTTGATTCATATTATGTTATATATATGTGTCAATGATGGATTTGAAACTAAGGGATTTAACTAAAGAGTCATTCTCATTTTTAAACAAGTTTCAGCGTGTAAATCAGAATAAAAAAGGGAAAAAGCTTATTTTTGATAGCCTCGTCAGAATTCAAAACCGAATCACTGTGTCTAAGTCACAGCGGTTATGTCATTACCACTGGGTATTGAACAAGCCTATTCCCTGTCCCTAACCCCAGTCCCACCGCCGCGCTTCACACAGTTACAGGGTGAATACCAATATTAAGTTGTCTGGGCCCAGTGTGTCATAACGCAGTGTGGCGCTGTTTACAGGGATTTCAGTTCATACATTCAATAGCAGTTGTCAGAAACATTGCCAGATGTATTAACAGCTTATGTAAGAAATCGCCTTTGCACTATACGGCCTAGAAAGGCAAATGGCATGACCTAACAGAGCTTATTATGTTGCAACACAGTATGACATCAAAGTGAACCGTTAGGGTGTGGTACGTGTTAGGTTGAAAACCATGACATTTGTACAGACTTTGATGGAACCGGTTGGAAACCAGATTGAACGACGGCACTCCCATGCATGATCTTTAAAAACCATTAATCTCTCCAGTGCATAACATGGTCAGAGTAAAGCATATTAAAAGTGTGGCTGAGTTCAAAAAAACTAGTTTCCTTTTATGCGCTGTTTAACGAGGACGACATTGTACTATCATCAGAGCTTCTGAGTTGCTTTATAAATGACTTCTGGTGTAGACAAAGGAATCTGGGTACATCGTACTTGATTCGTATTTTTCCAGGGAAAATAAACAAGCCGTTAACGTGTATTAGACAAAATCACGAACTGTGCCGTTAGACAATACACCGGATTCTGGTCTGTTCCATCGTGAAACCGTTTTGAGATGATCGGGTAATACGATGAGCGTCGCTTGACTTCTGCTGATCTGATTTCGACGCTATCTATCAAGGATCGCTCTTTGATTTGTGGGCAAAGCAGCGTTTTAGACGATCGAGCTAGCGAAGGGAAGTTTGTTAATTATTGAACTACATGAATCATAACAAACACTAAGCAAATTTCTATAAGTAGATGTTGATTCTAGTGCACAATGCGGAGCTGGCCGGTCAAGTGGATAAAAATGCACACTTTTGAATCACAATGACACAGAAGTCGCGGGTTCGATCGGGGCTATAGACAGGGACTTTGTAGAACTGTTCACCCGCAGGTCGGTGGTTTCCCCCGGACAATCCCGTTTCCTTCACCCACAGAATTGGCCGCCATCGCATCACTGACAAATATTACAGTATTGCGTTTAACAACACGTAGAAAGATAAATCAATTCTGTCAATGCAAGTAAACCTCCGGACTTTTATATCGCACCCGAACAAAACTGGATTTGAACTCGCCGCCTCGTTGACCTCAGGCGAGTAGTCTACAGTACAACTAACTTGGGGAGTTGTCCTGCTAAAGTACCGACGTATTTATGAAACAGCTGTTTGAGTTTATTTATCTAGTTTTTGTATGGTATTTTCCGCCGTACTCACGAACAGTTCACGTAAATGACGGCGGGCAGAATTACGATGGGGGCGTGGTCTACGGAGCTTGGGAGAAAGCCGCTTGAAGTTATATGTTTAAAAGTTTAATTGAATTTATTTTAAATACACGACAGACTAGCGTGGAACAAATGTTTAATGCCTTTAATATATCGCGAACATTCCTGACCCCCAAAATTCGGCACTAATTACCCGATGTCCGCAAACTGATGAAAGATGTGACGCCTCTTGGTTGTTTTCCTCAGTCGAGTGACACGATCTGCTTATTTTACTGGCGACATGCATTGTGTGGAATAGAGAATGTGTGTGCGTACCTGTAGAGTTTCAATGCTGACATTACCTTTTGTAATTCCTTTGTAAATATCTACTTATCAGACATCGCAGGTCAAGAAATGTTTAGCTTCCCACGGGCTCATGCTGTTTATTCCGAGCCGTTGAACAAATGTAATTTGTTCTTCGAGTATATTTATGGGGATCGGAAATAGTTTACTTTTGCCACATAATAAAGTATAGTAAAACCATATGTAAATTAATTGCATAACCCTGAAGAAACAGACCTGAACTCGACCTTATCTGTCAATGATCTCTTGTTCATTTGTAGAGGGATATGGACGCCGGATGAGAACATCTTGCCCCGCGCAAATGGGTCCAAGCCCAAGGCATGATGACTGTGCAAATAGCAATACCGGAGCCGTTTCGCGAAGGATATTCAAAAGACCAACAAAACAGAACGAATCCTGATGAATCGACACCCTTTATCACTCGCTGTGTTTATTTATTTCATTTCTGTCTAACGATGCACTCAAAGATATTTTACTTACACGACGTCGACGATGTTTATGGGTGAAGAAAATACGGAAGAACATATAAAGGAGACCACTGCATCTTGCTGGTTACACATTAAGCCGTTGAAACCTCCTGACGAAGTGCTATAGCCGAGCAAGCGTGAGCTGGACTTAAGCCTGCGATCTCATTTCAATTAACCACAGTGCTGCACACTAGATTTGTCGTCCAGATATGATCGAATGTTGGTGATCTGGCCATTGATGTGACTTCTGTTGGTTGTTTTCCTCGGTGGTTACACGATCTGCCTATACTGCCAATATATCGTTATCGTGTGGGATGAAGAATGTGTGTGTGCGCCTCTACAATTTCAACCGTGACGTATGAATTCTTAAAACCTATGTATTTATGTACTGACCAGAGAAAGCACGTCAGAAAAAGTTTCATTTCCTCGAGGAAATGCTGTGTTTCTCCAGCTTCATGTGTTCCTTGTGTGGTCTTAAAGAATCCGGTAATTAGTGATATCTATGAACAGATCGGAAAACATTTAGCTGTCATACACCCCAAAGCGGAGCAATGACCCAGAAGGCTCTCACCAATTCGGTCTCTGTGAGTTCAAGTCCAACACATGCTGGTTATCTCTCTGGCTGTAATGGAGAAACTCTGTCAGCAGGCTCTGTCTAGTTTCCCCCCACCACAAAGCTGACTGCCGTCGTATAAATGAAACATTTTTAGAGTACGGCGTGAAACACCAATCAAATAAATAAACTCGTCTACTGTGTTTTCCACAGAGAGGTTGTACAACGTAGTAATTCAAAACAAGAAAAATGACAACTGCATGAGCAAGACCAATTACACATGCGCATTTAAAACACACAATCTACGACAACAAACCAATACCACCATTGTCGAAAACATTGAAAACAACAATAACGCTGCCCTTAAGACATATTCGTCTCAACTTATATACAGGTAGTAAGTTCCTGTTGCCATAGACAGCGAAGCACTTAGTGTATGTACAGGTACAGGTTGTCTGCTATCATATCTGGAATTAAAGTGTTCGATACTACTTCTCTAACTGGCAGCTATTATACGCATGTAAGCGCAATATTATTAAATATATGATTGTACTAAATCAGTATATATATTACGTGGTTGCTTAATGGAGACATCATCTTGAACAGTCTGACAGATTTTCCCTGGAATTGGTCATTACTTTCAAAATAGAACGATGTCACTAATGTTCATGAACATTTGTATTCATTGAGAATAATAAAAAAATGCTTAATTTTAAATTCTTGTATTTTTGTGTTAAATCTGATGACAATACAGATTTCTGATATGATAAAGAAGTACAGAATAGAGGAAAGAACCAGACCAGCGACTGAAGTCTGATGGCAAATGGTCACAAGTAACCAGTGAAATACGGAATCTTGTCAATTTACCTGTCAGGATTTTATTTAATACTGATTTCACTCTGTCACTCAGAACATACCTTGCGTCTTTCCAGCATTACTGAAAACTATTGGCTATTTCGCTTTGCATGATTCCGTCCTGTTTTCGTACTTTTGATACCTTCTAGTGGGGCCTCTGTGGCTCAGTCGGTTACCGCACTAGCGTAGCGTAATAACCCAGGAGCCTCTCACCAATGCGGTCGCTGTGAGTTCAAGTCCAGCTCACGCTGGCTTTCTCTCCGGCCGTACGTAGGAAGGTCTTCCGGCAGCTTGTGAATGGTCGTGTGTTTCCCCCGGGCTCTGTCCAGTTTCCTCCCACTATGCTGGCCGCCGTCGTGTAAGTGAAATATTCTTGAGTATGGCATAAAACACCAATCAAATAAATAAACAAATAAATAAATATACCTTTCCATTTCTTGAGTGGTTTGTGTTATATATCGTTTTTGGGATTTCATCTTGCGACTCGTCGCTCAACACCAGTGACATGGCAAGATACCGATCAACTTTCCCGGGTTTGAAAGACAGAATTGCGCATCATATCCGTGGAAGACAAGAAGCTGTCTATGTGCATAAAACTGAGCAAACTATAGCATTGTCCAGACTAGAACAGGTAAATGTCCTTATTAAGATCAATAGTTTCTAAAACCTTTCTTTAAGATGATGGGCAATGAACAAGGTTTCACAAATTTCTTTTCATTTCTTCACTGCTTTAGTCGCTGTACCTTTTCTTTTGCTTATAAGCATTAGCTTACGCCTAGTGTACATGAATTTTGTTACAAATAATCCCTTGTGCATTGGTATATGTTAGTATAATATCAGCACGAAATAAACAGCGATATCCAGTTGTTGGGGCAAATATGACTAAAATAAACCAAGAACAAAGACATTATTTCTCTGAATTATTTATTATAACAGCTGCAGATATTACAAAGTTCCATTTTTGTGGCACCGTTGCAGGGTAAGAGGATTAATTCTTGAAATACATAATGCGGTTGCATGCAAAATTTATAAGCCAGCAATTGTCAAATCTTGTAAAGCGTGCCAAGAACCTTTTTTCAGAAAACCATCTTATGGTGTGCAATAACTTGGATATCGAACAATTCAGTGAGAAATCTTTTAAAAAAGCATAGCACATACTGTAATCCAACTCTCCCTGGTAAATGACAACAGCTAAACTTCAAGGTGTCGAAACGGTAATGTCTATTATGCCAGCCGGCAAACTTAACACTCTGATATCATTCATGTACCTTAAACTTAACTGCCATTGCATTGGCGTTAGATATCTTGATTACGGTGAAATACACAGGCAAGCTGAACTGAACAGGTGGGTTGGGCTGCTCAAATTGCACACAAAGGCAGGTAAGTAAGCGAGGGAAGAGAGTACCGATTGATCAGTACAATTACTGAACGTAAAAGAGACAAATACAATTATTCCCGATCCTAACGATATACCCTACGCGTTATACGCATCTTCATCGGATGTGGGGTGGATCCAACGCGGATCATACGGCATGATGGGCGGCCCATGCGCCTTTGTTGGCATCATCGTGATCTCATCTTACGACGATCTTGGCCCGGTTTCACGAAGCACTGTTAACGTTACGTTCACTTAACAACCAATGGCAACCAATACTGTAGGCATTACGAGGTCATGGCATTTGCGAGCTCGCAACATATAGAGAGTTTCATGAAACTGGGCCAAGATCGGCCAGTACATATGATCTCGCTTAGAGAGTTTAGCCTTTTCCTACACGCTAGCTATAAATATGTATCTTACATTGTATTACAGGGTATCTCCAATTTGTTTACCTCGTAAGGCGAGAAAAATATTAGTGAATGGTCTATAATTTTCCTAACTCTCACACATTCAAGCCAGTATAAAGGTATGCTAGCCCAATGCATGGCTGCAGAGTTTTGTTTTTCCGTTTCTGGACGAAGTATACTCGTGTCGGTGGAAATGTAAAATCGTCACGGCATTTCAGGACAACCGCAGATGATGTACGTTCTCGCCAAAAGCTGTATTAATATTATAAATTGGCAATTCGTGTTACCGAAATTATCACGAATAAACCCAGTTATAACTATACACTACATGTTGCACTTTACTTGACTTCCTCAGAAAATTTGTATTAAAAACAATCCTGTATCGCATATGTACGTTATGGTTTTGCATTCACCAAATAATTGCGGAAAAAGTCAAAACTCGATCTGAGTATATGCGAATTAGTAACCATGCCGGGGAATAGACCGTGATATTTTTTTTATTCCGAGAGAACAAACAAGGTATGATGTCAAACTACACGGCATTTGTAACAAGTTAGATAAGTTTATATTTGAATGCTAATGTATGTCATAAAATCGTACACGGATGATGGTCGGATATTACGCCCATCACACGCGGATCCTACACCCATGGTGCCGGAGTGGTATGCCCATCTTGGCTGCATGATCGGCGTATTATGTGAACATCTTCCTCTGCTATTGCTCGCCACGATATGGCTGAAGTATTGCCGATGTGGCGTTAAGCCATAATTATTCATTCATTCATTCCTGTGATATTACGCCCTTCCTACGCGGATGTTCCGACCCACATCCATGCCAGATATATAGTTAGGATTGAGCAGTATCAAATATCAGGGGGTAATCCCTTCATAATAACAGCAGTCGGTAGGTCACCAAACATTTCTGATTGCCTGTCATTTCCAAACTGATTGTTGATTGCCCATCCTCAAAGAAGACAGTTGCAATTTAGCAAACCAAATATTCTGACGATATCGAACAAAAGGTCACATTTAACACACACGATTCATGCTACTCACCAGGTTCACGGCATTGTGGGACATGTAGCCGAAATGCCCCATTTCTCCTCATTGTGCCCTTATTTATTTGTATTTGTAAACTGAACCCTGGAATTTTCTAATGGCTAAACGATGAACCAAAATCATAAATGAAGGGATAAGGCAGACAATCGAGGTTAATCATATCAGGTGAACCGGACTGCCATCTCGATGATTCCAGTTGCTGTTTGTTTGATTTGGGTATATACGTGTCGTCAAACGTAAACATTCGTTCGTACGGACAGTCGTGATATTGAAATATAATACAAGCGAGGCCCTGTATCAGGTCCTTCAAGTCCGTATTAATCGGAGATATGTGTTATTAGGTACATGTGTATACATGTAATTTGTTTCCTCTCCGGCCGAACGTGAGAAGGTCTGCAGCAAACTGCGGATGGTCGTGGGTTTTCCACGGGTCTGCCCGATTTCCTTCCATCATAATTCTGGCCGCCATCGTATAAACGAAAATATTCTTGAGTACGGCGTAAAACACCAATCCAATAAATATGTTTTTTTACACTTTTTTTAAAATTTCAATCAAATGATTGTTTCTCTCTTTAGATCTTATTAGATCAGTTGTACGCTTTTTCAAAATAATATCTATCTGTTTACTTGTAATGCAAACTCATGCCTGCTTCTTGTTGTGATCTTTATCTAGAGAGGTGTTGTATGTTTAGAAATTGATGTAAGCAATAACTCTTACCACAATTGTCAAAAGCATGGTCACGTACATTAAATACATTTCTACGGAAATGCCTTTGCACCTTGTGCCGTACGAAAGCAGACAGTATGAACTGAATGTGTTTAGTAGGCTACGTCTGAACCAAGCACCACATTGAACCTTTATAATGTGGCTTTTGTTCGGTTGAAATCCACGAAGTTTTTACAGACTTTGGTAACACCAGTGGGCGAAGACCGCTGACTTTGAGGTTATAACATGGTAGAGGCTGAGATACGGAATAAAACTCATTGTAGGTGTGAGTAAGTAAACGAAATATAGGCCTTTTATGTGCTTTTTAGAGAGGACAAGATTGTGCAGCCATCAGCGCCTCCAGGCAGAGCTCGGCACACATGCGTTATAAATCACTTCCGGTGTGGGCTGGGGAATATGGCTTCATAACTGTCTCTTCGCATTCGCGGAATAAAACAATCGTTAATATGTGTTTGATGACATCATGAACTTTACCAATATAAGATCGTTTGGGCTCGTTTGTGGGCGATCTCTCACTATTACTTTTAGCATCGCTTAATCCCATGTCCTTTATTTATCAGAAAGAAGTATAACACACCGTTTGGTTAGTTTTAAAAGATGAATCAGAAGCAGCGCATAAAAAATCATACGACGTCTATAAACCTCCTGAACATTGGAGGTCGAGGAGAATATCAGACATCCCGGGCAACAATTGTACTTAGCGTGGACACTTAGGAATTAACCCGTGTGGGTAGATGTAAAAACGTAGCCAGAAGTCATGGAATATGAGACAATGTGTAAATAACCATGCAACATAAAATTGTGGGTCAGCAATCAAATATCAGAGGACGTTAACATGTACTATAGGTAAACTTTACATTGACCGTGACAACGACTGTTGATCGACATGTAGAAAAGTACCGTCACATGGTTAGCAAACAGTGGCAATTTAGCCAACCAAATACACTGATGTTGTCAACTAAATGGTCACATTTATCACATAAGATCAATGCAATTCACCAGGGTCACATAATTGTTGAACAACTGCCTGAAGTATAACATCACTCCTCATTGAACCGTTAAATATTTTTACTTGTGAATTGCTACTTTATTTGTTTATTAGATCTGAAAACAAATGACTGCTTGACTTTTTAAACTTTACCATACTTGTTACTTTTCCACGTGTTTTCACGTGTAATTTTATAAATAGATATGACTGTGTCCCCTATTCAACATTAAAAGGTGTTCTTTCAGATTTTTGACATTTAGGTCATTTTTTTGTAAATAAAAACTTACATACACTCTTCAGGTTCACCAGGCCTGTTTTCATGGTTGGATGTTATGTGTTGACCAGGGAGTAAGAATCAAATGTGATCTTATTGATCGCAAATTTGGTTTGAGGCTGGTTAATACACATTTATTAGTCAGCCATTTTAAACGTCACATTTACGGCATCTAAATAATTCTAAGAATAATATTATTCAAAACAGAAAGTTTTAACGCAAACATCAGACTACAAATAAGAAAAAAAAACAACGCTGTATCAAAGCGTCTTCTCAGACATACGAAAACTGGAACTGTGTACATGTAAGACGGATTATATCATCACTGTCGTGTTATTGATCAAACAGGCCCCTCCCCGTCCACAAAGAAAGTCCCATCCTGTCGACGCAACTATATATATCAGAAATACCAATATTCACTAAAAATTTTATCGTCTTTGTGTCGATTGTGTCAGCGAGTATTAGCGCCAAAGTTCAGGGCATTCTCATTCGTGGCACAAATGTCAGGAGCATGCTCATATACTTCAAATACTATTGTAAGGAAATGCCTTCGCACCGTGTGCCCTACGATAGCAAACTGTGTGAAAAGAAGGTTTTCAATATGATACAACCAATCGAGACACGAAATTGAATATATATTCTGTGACACTTGATAAGCTAAAAGTCATGGGATTTATACATGCATTTTGATAACACCGCTGGCGAAGCAAAATAACCGACTGCACATTTTTCTGCAGTCCTTAAAGGGCATAACAAGGTAGACTTTGAGATGTAGAATAAAAGGTTGTGGCTCAGTAAACTCTCAGTAAAAAAATGTACCACTATATATTTCCCCGTCATGACCTCATCTCGGACGCCAGCAGCGGGGTCAGATAGCAGGCGGCTCTTTATAAATCACTATGTGGATATTTGACATCTGAGTACATCGTTAATGTGTGTTTGGCAGCATCATGAACTATACCGTCCGATAATGGATCACCTTTTTGTTTTTATTTCCATGTAAAGCTTCGTTGGCGATGCCCGGCTGATACGATTAGGAACTGTTGCAGCCACATATAACATAGGTATTGGGTTAAGTTCGAGCCTACGACTGTATCTGTCACTCAACCCTAATCGCTAATTTGCGGCAAAGCCAACATTTTAAGCGATGGAGATATCGAAAAAGTCGTGTGTTTATCGTTGCATTACCACAAGAAAAAAGAAAAACATACAAAAACATGTTACTAGTCAAATTGTTATAAGGCACGGATGGAAATCCAACCTTGAACAGAGATAATTGATAAAGGTCAGTATAATTAGTCAAGACTCAGAGTAAAAGTGGTCAAAGATAATGCTGCATTGTAACAATAAAATATTGAAAACATTCCAGAGAACACTTTCGTACACAACTAACCCGGTGCTAATATCCCAATGTCCGATAACTGGCATTTGATGTGAGGTCTGTCGGTTGTTTTCATCGGTAGTTAAACACTCTGCCTATATTGCCAATATAGCGTTATCGGGTGGGATGAAGAATGTGCTCAACACAACTCAACACACGGAGCAAAACATTTCCCCGCCAGACAAAAACGTACAGTTAAATCATATGTAAATTATATAGCTGTACTTTCTTTTTGTTGTGCCAGAAATGATCAATGCTTTCTGCCACGAGAGAATATCGCGCTTGGTAGTTAAAACGCAAGAAAATGACCTATTTAAAATCACGAGCAGTTCTCTGTGCGCATTTAAAACGTATAACTCACGATCAGATCCAAACACACAACCCTTGTCGTTATAAATGAACTTATCGAAGCACATCTTGCATGTCTTGGTACAGCTTGTCTACTGTCATGTGGCATTCAATTGTCTTTGAGAGCAAGGCGTTATGCCATTGAGGTAGCGTGTTTGTGTGACTTACAGATACTTTCCAAGACGGAAACATAATGTATCCCAAATTTTAAGCACACCTTTTTCTTGTAGAAGTTTGAAGACCAAATCAGCACATGTATCCTTACATCGACCATGTCGATTGCGCCTTTGTCTCAGCTTGTTTTTGTCTCTTAGCCGGATTCCGTTTAATTTCACTCCAACAGAGAGCAGACACGTACCACATTATTGAATCCTCCACTAAGTGGCCTTACTCTGGCATAATAAATTAAGGCAACGTCAAAAAGCAATCATAGGTTAAATGACTGTCTCTATCCTCATTAAGGAGCATTTGTATGAAGGGAGGTACAGTTCACTACTAGCGATCAACGTAATGAAAATTTTCGCCATAACATTTAGGGTTTTATTGATTTGCGTTAAATCGAAGATCGCCTTTGTAAATCTTGCAGGGCTGACTCGTCAGTTTAGAGACAATCGATTTCGTGCTATCAAAGCCTTATAATTGAAGCTCTAATGGATTAAGGGTTAGGCAACAAAACATTGCGGATCCTACAATTAGAAGGTTTTGGACTTGATTGCGATTCGCTCGCCACCTCTTACATATTTAATTTAGAACTTGCACTCATTCTGCTTTTGATAACACGTTAACGTATATAATAAGTCTAATATTGTAATCTCTGACATTTAAAGGTTCCTGAAAGTGCAAAAGAATCGATCCCTTTGTGACGCATCAATCGAACCAAATCAGTAATATCCATTTTTATTTCATTGTTTGATCAATAGCAAGACATACATGCCTTCGCGTGCTTAGCAGTGATACACCTGTAAAGAGACATCGGACGGCGTATCCAAGTCAAACATATTCGTTTGTTGCTCAGGAATTATAAAGCGTTAGGCGCCATCAAGACTTTCAGGAAAGGTCACGGTGTCTGAAGTGTACAGTCTAATAGATCTGTGTCGCTTTGTACAGTGTTCATGTCACTGTTTTCATCATATTGTTTGTTAACTGAGATGAAAACCGAGTATTTCAGCATTTCTATCCGTCTTGTAAACTTTAATCAACATCACCGCATTGGTACCTATTTTTTACTAATCCTGAGTGCTACGGGGTTCACAAGTTGCTACTTTTTAAGCATTTACATCAATATTATGAATAATATCATTACTAAGGTCACTTACAAGAGGCCTCACTTTACGTGTTACGTGAGACCACGTTACAGCTGTCACACCCTATGGGCTGCATTGATTTTATTCCACATGCTGTGGTCCAACCAGTAACCAAATTTGACAACCAGATTTGTGTTCATATAAAGTTCATGTTGTCTATATGTAAGTGTGATACTGTTGCATTCACTATCACGGACTTCAAAACAACCAATGCTCAAAAAGGCTTTGGTAATTTTTCAGGTCAATTGAATGTGTCCAAATTCCTGACAGATAAGTTGCAAATCAACCAGTATAAAAATAACTAGGCAAGCCATTTGCTATGGTTTGATCGTTGTGGCTCTTGTATCAGCTATAATACTAACAACAAATAAAACTCGTGCGTTTCCTACACCATAATGTCAAACAGCCACACAAACGTCATTGCCAGGTTATTGTCTCCACGCCCCTGCAAACAATTACAACAGGTGAAAGTCCTAATTAAAAGATGTACTTTCTAGAACGTTGCTTTAAGATAAGTGATCATGACAAATGAGCAAGGCGTCACAAATTTCTTTCCATTTCTCCACTGCTTTAGTTTGTGTTTCTCCTGTTGTGCTTATGAACAATAGTGTATGTCCAGCGTAAATGAATTTTGTTTCTTCTACTCCTCTCTACTTTAAAATAGCATAGTATTTCAGCACATAAAATACAGCAATATCCAGTTGTTAGGGCACCGAAATGATCCAAAAACCAAGACGATATTTCTGTGAATTATTTATTTTAACAGCTGCGGATATTACATTTCCCATTGTTACGGCACCATTTGCATGGTAAGCCGATTAGTTGTTGGCATAAACAATGCAGTAATTGCATTCAAAATTCATGAACCAGAAATCATCAAATCTTGCAAAGCATGCAAGGAATCTTTTTTTTCCCGAAAACCATCTTACGGTGTGTAACTATTTGGATATCGAACAATTCATTGAGAAATCTTCAAAAAGCACAGACTCCAATCCAACCCTCTCTGGTATATGGTGAAAGCTAAACATCAAGGTGTTAAAGGGACAAGAAACAAAGTTAATCAAAGTTAATACTCCGATATCCTTCGTGTATCTTAAACTTAACTGCTATTGCATTTGCTTCAGAAATCTTGATAACGGTGCCAAACTGAAATGACAGAAATCTATAACCAACCTTAACTAATGTTATGAGAACAACTGCCGTTAGCTTCTAAATTTAGCTTGCCACTGTTTACATATGCTGAGTTCATGGCTTGCTGTCTGCCTCTGCCTTAGAATGTTCCAGAATACGCTCAGTTCGGGGCCTGTTTGTTTATAACAAGTGTTCAAGAATTTTCTTATTCTAGAAAATTCTACTAGTCTATATAAGACCTATGAAAGCAGGTCAAAGGGGAAGAAAGGAGAGTTATTGAGAGTTTTGGATGCTTTCGCTGTGTGTTACTTTAGTAGGCCTTTTGTGCTGAATTTTGGTGTCTCTATAGCCTCTGGCTTTGTTAAATCATATTTCCCACCGAGCACTTGTTCACTCTGAACTTGTATATTTAATTTGTGCCCTTGTGTACACAGTGCTTATTAGTGCACGGACCCTGTCTGTGGAATTTTGTGTATATTTTGTCATACACTCAGTTATACTGTGGATTTTAACTCTTATAAATATTGCCTGTGTACATTTATGCCCGTGTGGTTTTCAGCATTGTGCAATATATGCGTCCGTTTGGACGTGATACCGTTGTACATGTAAGAACTTTAGTATTTGTATAGATATTTTTATCCTTTCTTGTTAAACTTAAGTACTTTAAAATTTGTATAAGTCTTGTTATCTGTTCTTGTTAAACTTAATAAATTATTGAAAAATAAAATCTGCTGGTTCTGGTTACTTTTTTGTGCGGCTAAACTGTGGTGTATTTCGAACAAACCATCTTTTTATAATACAGACAGTTTGGGTTTGAGTACAGTAACACTAAGCAGAGGTGTGATGGCTTCTCACATTGCCTACAAATACTAAGTAAGAAAGCGACTGGAGAGAGTACATATTGATCTTCGCAATTACTTATTGTGAAACAGACGACTATATCACGGGGTAAATCCTCCACAAGGACTGCGGTCTGTAGGTCATCAAAGATTTCTTATTGCCTATCATACACACATTAATTGTTGAATACTTTTCCTGAAAGCAACCAGTGTCAGTTTAGCAAACTAAACACAGCCATGGTGTCGAATTAAAGGCCACATCTAACACATACCAGCCACGATATTCACCAGGATCAGGGCATCGTGGAAGGTCTCGTTGAAATGCCCTATTACCCCACACTGTTTCCGTTTATGGCGAACACATGTCTGGTTCTTGTTTTGATCTTCACCAAGCCTTTATCTAAGGATGGGTTTTGAAATTGGTGTAAGTAATAACTGTGTTTCACACGCTGCTCATCGATCCTGAAATCCATTTCTGCGGTGAGCGAGTGATATGTCGATATCGCATTTGAAACTTTCATATACAGGGCCAGAGACGGGACAATCTTATCTCAAACCCAAAAGTTTTATTGTACAAATCGGAATAGCAAAAAACGAAAATGCTTCATCTAATACCCTCGTTGGACATCAGAAAACCAGTCCCGTATTCAAATCACAGCGTTTATGTTATTACTACTGGGTTATTGATCGAGTAATCCCCTCCCTTGCCCACATCCCCAACTTCACCCTGCCCCCCTAACGCGTTATTTCATGAATACCAATTATAACTTGCCTGTGTTGATTGTTCCAATAAGTATTAGCGACAAAGTTCAGGGTATTGTTATTCTAGTCACAAATGTCAGAAGCATGGTCACATACATTAAATACATTTCCAAGGAAACGCCTTTGCACCTTGTGCCGTACGAAAGCAGACAGTATGAACTGAATGTGTTTAGTAGGCTACGTCTGAACCAAGCACCACATTGAACCTTTATAATGTGGCTTTTGTTCGTTTGAAATCCACGACATTTATACAGACTGGTAACACCAGCGTTAAAGAGCGTTAACCTTGAGGTCATAACATGGTAGACGCGGAGATGCGGAATAAAACTCATTGAAGGGGTTGCTGAAAGTGAAAAGAAATATAGGCCCTTTATGCGCTTTTCATAGAGGACAAGATTGTTCCACCATCAGCGCCTTTAGCAGACAGCGATCGGCACACAGCAGACGGCATTATAAATCACTTCCGGTGTGAGCAGAGGCATCTGGGTACATCGTGGACTCGTCGCATTTTGCCTCGCGGAATAAACAGCCGTTAATATGTGTTTGATGGCATCATCAACTTCATCAAGAAAAGATCGATCAGGTTCGGGTTTTATTTCATCGTAAAACCTCGTTTGTCGACGATGCCCCACTGATACGATTAACCTGTTTTGCTGACACTCTTATACAAAATCAACAAGAGTTATCACACAACCATTTCTTAATTTTACAACAATAAAATTAACATTGAAAAATCAACCGACGTGTAGACACCTAGTGAGCATTGGACAAGGGGTCGAAGAGAATATCAGACATCTTGGACACAACTGTACTAAGCGTGGAGAATTTGGAGTTAAAACGCGTAGGCACTTGCAAAAAAGGGTAGAAGGTTGTCATAGAACGTTAAAAGATGTACTGATACCCAAAAAACGTAAATGGTCAACAAGGACTATCACACAATGTGTAAATAATTACGTTTGTCAACAACCAAACATCAGAGGACCCCTACTATAGGTAAACATTAGACTGACATGAACTCAGGTTTAACAAGGACTATTGGACGACAGAAAACTACTATCACGTACATAGCAGATAGTGTCAGTTTAGCAAACTAAATACACTGACATTGTCGAGTGAAAGGCAACATTTAAGGCCTAAAATCCCTTATTCACCAGGATCACAGAATCACTCGCAGGACCACTCTTCATTGCACGTTACACATCTGTACTTATGAACTCAGCCCAGAAATTCCCTATAGCGAAAGCGATTAACCAAGAACATAAATCCGGTGATAAGGCAAACACCGATATTTATATCACGTGGAGAAGAGTGCTGCCTCCATTATTCTAACTTCCATTTGTTTTATTAACGCACATACTTGTAGCCAAGCACAAGTGTGAATTTTGTTCTGACTCTCCTGGTACTCAAGCATTGATGAAGCGATATATAAAAGGTCTTTTCAATGTCTTTTGAACGCATAGATCTGAAGTCGTTATTATTGACAGAAGAGTGCCTCAGATATTGATCGTCACCAGGCTTATTTGTACACGTGTTTTTGTAATATTTACACGTGGCTTTGTTACCGAATGGAAGTACTTCACACCTTGAATTGTGCTTGTTTTCATCTCGATTTGAGTTTCACCAGGCCTGTTTTCATAGATGAATGTTATGTGTAGAATATGGAGTAAGAAACAAACATGATCATCATCCATTACTAGAGTGTTTTAGGTTGAGGGCGGGGCATCATCCTTCAAAACAAAACATTTTAACGCAAACATCAGAATATTAATAAGAAAAAGGAAATACTTATCAAAACGTCTCGTCCAACATTAGAAAACCGGTACTGTGTACAAATAACAAAATTTATGTCATTACTGTTGATTGCACAAGCCCCACCCTGCAAACAACACCCCCCCCCCCCCAGCCTGCCGCCCAGCCCCCCCTCAACCCCATTCCCCTCCCCTGCCAACCACCCCAAGCCCCACCGCTACCCTGAACCCAATTCCCCACCCTGTCGCGTAAAAGTTTATACCAAGAACACCAATTTAAATTGTGTTCATTAATATTAGCACCAAAATTCAAGAGACTGGTATTCGTGGCAGAGATGTCAGGAAGATGATAATCGTGTACCTTTCGAAAGCAAACTGTATAAACTGACCGTATTCAATAAGCTACGTCTGCGTCAGGCATCAAACGAAACCTTTATAAAGTGACAATTGTTGGGTTGAAAGCCATGGTATTTGTAGACACTTTGACAAGACCGGTGGTGAAAAAGAATAAACGACGGCTGTGCCATTTTGTGCAATCCTTAAAGAGCATTAATGTTTAAAGGACAAAACATGGTAGACTTTGGGGGTGTGGAAAAATACGTATTCAAAGAGTACTAAAAACTACCATACCAAAAACTTTGCAACTGAATACAACAGAATCTGCAATAAAATGGCCTTGGACAGGGAATTTGTAGATCTTTCCTCTGGTCAACTCGTGGGATCTTGGTGATCAGAAGCAGTTGAGCGCGCTGGTGTTGCCCTTTTAAACAATCTGATCTCCGATGAAGATCACTTGTCTTCACGCATTGCATATGTGTACGTTTCACTTGGAGATGTTCGTCTGTAACTTACCAATGGTCTGTGGTTTAACCCTTGCACTTGGTATCCCCCGCCGAGAATATAAACGCCACTGCGTCGGTCAAAAAAAAAGTTCTGAGTATGGCGTTCAAAAAATACGCAAAAAGATAAGCCCGTACTAAGAATGCAAATAAAACTGTGACATATGTTTGGCCAAGTCGAACAATTGAATAATTATTGCTTACTTACTACAACTGAAAATTATTGCTTACTTATTACAACTGAATAATTATTGCTTACTTATTACCAGTCACATATGCAATATTTCAGTCATATAATGGCCACAATTAAAAAGTCCAAAAAGACGGAATTGCCATATAAATGCTCGCTTTATTTATTCATTTTTGGCTTACGACACACTGAAAGATATTTTACTCACACTACGTCGAACATGGCTATATATATAGGTGAAGAAAGCAGGACATAGCTATACGCATCTTCCTATAAGCAAGGTTGCTACTTGCTACAGGCTTCCTAATAACCCTTACTTTACTATGAATATAAGAGCCTGCAGAGACCTACACTTTCAGCCATTGGCTTTGCGGCTCGCGTACTTCCGCCTGCGGATTGTTGGCCAGTCATTGTTCGTCCTTATACGAGACCGCAGATACCCGGGCATTTGCCACTTTACTCACGCCAACAAGCATACTCGCTCACATACGGCGGTGAAAACGTTGTCTAAATAACATGAGAGTTAACACAAAACTCTGCTTCACGGCCTCATTGGTCCAAGACCAGGTGTTGTTGATGGTCACAGTTCATATATTCTGTGGACGTTGTTCTGTTGTCCTACAGTGCATACTGTAATTTCTGTTTATTATCAGTCGTACTGCTCTGAATATCGTACTTTCCATTCTTTTCCATGTTATCTTTCACCTCGTCGTCCGCTTGCCACTGACGAGTACACGCAATGTGCCGGATGTCCGCAGTATGGAATAAGTGTGTAATTTGCTCTTTTTGGAGCATGTGTGTTCGAATCCGATTATATCGATGTGCTTTTATTGAAACGAACAGTCACCGTAATATCAGGCAATACAGATGATAGCGATAGAGGCCGATCGATGTAGCCTTTACTGTTGTTGTTGTTTCGTCCACTTTTTCCATTCACCGGATGTATAACACTACACCCACATCTCATATTGTTCCCTGTCAGTGTCAGTAACTGAGAAGGAATCTGATTGGATCATAAATCATGCATATTTATGAAGGAAATTTAGGGTTTTGAAGAGTTAATATGGCCCAGTAAATGAAGGCAGATGATGTCGGACTTCCCTAGCTTGATTAAATGAAGATGCGTGTAGGCGAAATCTGTGCATATCGCTGGATTAAACATTGAACCATTCAAACCTTCATACCGCAACCAAACAAACGGGAATTGGATTTGAACTCGCGACCTAATTGACTACAAATGTTTATTTTATTTATACGACTGCTGCTACCATTATGACAGGAGCCCGGGCGACAGCCGCTTGAAGTTACATGGCATTTATTTGACTTTATAATAAAAATGAGACGAGCATCTCCAAAACCGTCCATTTTTTATGAAACTTTACTAAATGTTAAATTATAGCCAAAAAGAAAGAATTTGAAAAAAATTTGAGGATTCCTATAAATGTGAGTATTCTTAAATATCTTACAGATAAAAAGGTTTCACAATGGAATTCTATCTGGGAAATCCGGATAACTCCCGTCTGATTGTGTCGCTTACACGGACTTTCCAACTACTTTGTATGGTACGGCGTGGAATCGGCCCCAGTGCAGGCAACTGTGGACCTCGAGTAGCGAAAATGACCATAGCTGCGAGTGACAGCTGCTGATACACCCGTAAGGCTACTTCTCAGCTCTGTTTCACTCGTTTTTCCTGTTATATGGCAAGCATGCGGCTTATAAAGTTCCACACATGCAATGAAGCGATGTATAGGTCATAAAAATCACAAAATTACAAAGATCCATTTCGGAAACATTGCGTCGTTAAACGGATTAATTCTTGGCATAGAAAAAGCAGTGGTTACATGAGAAATTTATAAACCAGAAATCGCGACATATTGTAATGCATGCAAGAACCTTTTTGTTTTAAGAAAATTATCCCACGCTTAGTTAGTATTTGTATATCTGAAAAGTGCAAAATGAAAGTTTAAAAGCACAACACACATTACAAAGTAAACATCAAAACACAATTTCTGGCATCATGCACATGTCTTACACGTTTCCTTAAACAAAGTATAATGTTATCGATGTCTTATCGGCATCTCACCATAGAGATTGCATACAGGATGCCGACTTTCGCTGGTAAACGGCAACACAGAAATTCACACCAGATGTCAATGATTACGGATACTTTGGGTTAATTATCGCAAGACGTATTTCCAAAACAACGTTCAACACCCACCCCCGGTCTCAAAAAAATACAAAACAAAAACAAAGACAGTATATAAAGTAAGACATTAGGACAAATGCAGAGAGAAGCAGTCAGCATGTTTCAATGATGACGCAAAGACGCAAGGTTATAGGCGAGTGGATTAAGTTATAACTACAAAAACTAATGTTTCAAAGACATTTCACCAAACGCTCTCACTCTAAGTTTCTTAAATTTTACAACACAATTCTCATGGAAGTATATGTAGGCAGAGCGTTCAGAATCTCTGGCACTCTGCTAGGGGCTGTATATTTATTGTGTTCAGCATGATCATCACGATGAGCATATGGATATTTGTAAACAAAGCGAAATTGAGGTATACAGTTAACGACAAAGTATACACTAGCATGGTACACCACTTGGACTTTCAGCCTTTTTAACTTGTCCGCTATATTGAGTTATCTGTAAAATCTTTCATATTCTTTACAAAAATTGCCTTTAGTCCGTGAAACGTATCAGCAGAAGCTCTACACATTGATATGTTGGAAGTCCATATTCTGGCAAAAAAGTAAAGTCGGAGCTAATTTTCTAATTAATAATGTTAAAATTAATCAGCCTTGTTTCGACACTAAGAACTCAGTGACGTCATTATTCAGAAATAAGTTGTAATGACTTGTGAACTTGATTAAAATATTGTCACACAACACAAAGAATCTAACAAATGCTACATGTTACGTAACGCCATAAGCAGGAACCTTTGATCTTTTGCTATCCACGAAGATCTAAAAATAATTTCCATTGTCATAATTAAAACTGTCGTCGTCATACCGACTCTTTCTGTTTAAAGTTTATTGACTTTGATTTGTTTTTCTACATTAGCAAACGAAATATCTTCACTGTTGACACAGGCATACAGTATGAAAGACTACAACAGAGAGTAAAACCAGAGCAGATGCCACTCTACAGTGCTCTTGATTGCAATTTCGTAGTCGTCATCGGTGTAGGGATGCTCAAAATACTGTCATTGTGCACCATAAAAACAATGGGTAGGTACAGTCCTCAGGCATACTCAACCCACTAATCCTCCTTTAAACAGAGATATAACAGTCAGTCAGTTAAAAATGTAAGATTTAATGCTAACTTTTAGACGTTTTCAGGATCCAGTTCAAGGATATTCCGATATCTTCCATGTACCGCAAGCTTAAATGCCATTGTATTAGCGTGAGAAAACGTGATTACAGCGTCAAACTCTCATGAAGGAAATTCTTAGCTTAACAAACCAAGTAGAATGGCTACTAACATTGTATGTAAACCCTGGAGAAATATAAAGCGAATGCAGACAGTTTTTGCTTTCTCTCTGAAACAGTTGAGTATGTCAAGGGATGAATCCTGCACAACAAACATTTCTGTTTGGCCTTCGGTTCTAAATTAATCGCCAGACAGCAAACCTGAAATCAAACAGTGGCAATTCAACAAACAATATACACAGCCGAATAAAAAGACACGCGATCCATGCCGGGATTCACCAGGATCATGGTATCGTAGAATAAGGGCCTATCACTGCTCATCGTACATTACATATTGCCCTTGTGAATCCAGCCCAGGAATTTCCTAAAGGCTAAACAATGAACCAAAATCATAAATCCGTTGATAAAGCAGACAAACGAGGTTATTTATATTTGGTGGACCAGTGTGCTTTCTAGAATTTCCATTTTTAATTTCCATTTTTTATTAATGCATATCTGTATCGCCACGCGTAAACTTACATTCGTTCTGACATTCGTGGTAATCATATATGAAACAAGTGAAGCATTAAAGATCCATCAAGCCCTTATCAATAAAAGATTTCTATTATTACATATACATCCAATTGTTGACCGCATAGCGAACAGATGATTGGTTCGTCGTCTTGAAACTTGTACTTTACGTGTGAGTTTCTAATTTGTTAACAAACATATGACTGTTTATTACTTTGATCTTCATAAGTGTTTTTCTCTATAGAAACTGGATCTATGACTGATTATTTTGTACTTTTAGCGTAGAAATTAGAATAAGTAGAAGAGAAAACGCTTGATTTGATAGTCTCGTCAGACAAAAAAAAATGCAACTGTATACAGATCACAGCATTCATGTTATTGCTCATTGGTTAAGGATCAAGTATGCTCCATGAGTTAGAGGATGAATACGAATTTGAAGTTGTCTGGGTCAATTATTTCAGTCAGCATTTAGCGCCAAAGTTCAGGGCTTTGCTATTCGTGCTATCCGTCTCAGGAACATGGTCACATATATTAAATATATTTGTAAGGCAATGGCTTTGCACTTCGTGTCCTAAGGAAGCACATTGTATGAACTTCAATGTGTTTAGTATGTGACGTCTAGGCACTAAACAGAACCTTTATATTGTGACACGTGTTATGTTGAAAGTCGTGGCATTGATAACGTTCTCGTAACACCGATGGGCAACACAATAGACGACACTAGTTTTAACGTTTAGGTCATAACATGGTAGAAAAAGAGATGCACAATAAAAATCATCGAAGGTTTGGGTAAGTGAAAAGAAAATTGTCATCGTAAATTGTAGGTAAGCATTTAAAGTGGACAACGGAGCTCAAGGGAGAACCATACAGTGTTGACAACAATTGTACAAGGTACCACGGGACAACGTGTGTGTAATTATGCAAGTGGGAGAGAAGGTTACCGTGAAATATCAGACGTAAAAATAATTGAACAATAACCGACTGTCAAGAAGGAGTATTAAATGATACGTAAATATGCGGCATAGAAACGTAGTTCAACATTCAAACATCAGAAGACATCTACTGACCGCAAACATACGACGTTTGGATAACTTACTGTAAACCTACGACGTTTGGATAATTGACTGTAAATGCTTTGGTATATATTTACTTATATATTTATTTGATTGGTGTTTTACTCCGCAATCAAGAATATTTCACTTACACAACGGCGGCCAGCATTATGGTGGAAGGACACCGGGCAGAGCCGGGGGGGGGGGAACCCACGACCATCTGCAGGTTGCTGTCAGACCTTCACACGTACGGCCGGAGATGAAGCCAGCGTGAGCTGCAATGGAACTCACAGTGACCGCATTGCCGTTTAATATAATATTATATCATATATAATGTGAAAGTTATTTTCATGCTTACCCTGCTGTTTAACTACGGATAAGTGGGGGCCTCCGTGGCTCAGTTGGTTAGCGCGCTAACGCAGCGTAATGACCCAGGAGTCTCTCACCAATGCGGTCGCTGTGAGTTCAAGTCCAGCTCATGCTGGCTTCCTTTCCGGCCGTACGTGGAAAGGTCTGACAGCAACCTGCGGATGGTCGTGGATTTCCCCCGGGCTCTGCCCGGTTTCCTCCCACCATAATGCTGGCCGCCGTCGTATAAGTCAAATATTCTTGAGTACGGCGTAAAACGCCAATTCATAAAATGACGATAACACAAACCACTAAAGAACTAAGAAAACATATTAAGTGCGAAAATAGGACGGAATCCCAGTTTCCTATGAGGTTGAAAAGACGCAAGTTAGGTTCTAGGCGAAGGAGTGAAATCAGTACTCAAGCCTGTACCGTGCCAGTATATAAGATGTCAGAGATTCTGGACGCTCTGCCCATATTTACTTACAACAGAATTATACTCATTTTAGAAGTTAAGAAACTTAAAGTGAAGGCGTTTGATTTAGTAACCTTGACACACTGGTTGGCAAATTGAGGTAGGGTGTAGGGTTTAATTATAGTTTGCGTGGATGCGATAAAACTCTGCATGCAGAAGAGCTTTAGACGCGTCTCAATTCAGCTGAACTCGTCTGGTCGTATGTATTTGGTCCCCGCTGCCGATGATCACACGGCTTTAGATTGAACCGGCGTTCACGCTACGAGTCTATAACAGTTCTAGTTCAGTCGCGTCGTTATCTAGCGCACTAGAATGCTGAAGTGCTTAAGTGACCGTCTTGAGCTATTTAAGCTTAAAGGCAAACCACACACTAGGATGAATTAGATGTCAGACAAACGATCATTAAATATTGTCCGGGGGAAAAAGTTAGATTTACTTTTTTAGAATATTTTTCGAGCTGGTAAAGTGCATTTAAAACTTGGGATTCTACTGTGGCATTTTCGTACCACAATGGGACCAATGGTGCCATTTATGACACACATAGATTTCTATAATTTATCATTCGAAATTCATCTCCATTTAAACGCATGAATGCTTTCAACAAATAGACCTTGAACTATTTCAGTTCAAAAATATTTCTGAGTTGACATTGGTACTACCTAGGTCCCAACAGACCACCACAGAATCCTAAGTTTTAAATGCATTTTACTCGGATAGACTTAATGTTTAATGGTTTTTGTGTGTACTTTATTTTAGTGTTTTCTTTGCCTTTAAACTTAACATGAGTCAAACGTCCTTGTGGCTCTTGTCATGCGAGATAACATTTCATACCTCTTTTGTGTTAAGCTGTGCATATACTAAAGTTTACGACGTAATTCAATTGAACTGATCGTTCGCAATTGGTCTTAGCGGCTAGCTCCCATACTGAGCCAGCATATATCTACACACATAACGACTGGAGCGCGACTCCAGTTAAGTCGAACTTTCGCATACACACCCCTTGTGCGTTTAAAGCCCAACACAACATCTAGGTTGAGCCGATTTGGTCTTAACGTTTCTGGTGTGTCGAGATTTTGTGTGACTTGCTAAACTCCATTCATTTGGCTCGTTCTAAATATTTAGTAGTAATGTCTGACAGGTCTGCAAACAGCAAACAGCAGACAGACGGATGGATGGGGGCCTCCGTGGCTCAGTCGGTTAGCGCGCTAGCGCAGCGTAGTGACCCAGAAGCCTTTCACCAATGCGGTCGCTGTGAGTTCAAGACCAGCCCATACTGGCTTCCTCTCCGGCCGTACGTGGGAAGGTCTGGCAGCAACCTGCGGATGGTCGTGGGTTTCCGCCGGGCTCTGCCCGGTTTCCACCCACCATAATGCTGGCCGCCGTCGTATAAGTGAAATATTCTTGAGTACGGCGTAAAACACCAATCAAAAAAAAAAAAAAAGACGGATGGAAGCTAGCACATCTAGTAAGAATTAAATGTTAACATTATTGTAAGTAAATTGAGGTTTACCAGTTTTTTTTTGTTTTCTCCATTTTCTCATTTGTTAAAAATTTACAATGTAATCAGTGTACCACTACTAGTTACAATATGTACCTTACGTACCAAATGGATTTTCTTCGCCTGAAACTCTGTCACTAATGCTGTTTACTACTGCGTCATTCGAGATCTCTAATAAAAACTGGACAGCAATGATATTCTGTGCCCAATCGCAAGGCAGAAAATTACGGCCAGAGTATGTTAAGCGTAAGAACATGTCGTATTCAACATGATGTGCTGCAATATATTTCTGAGATTTTTATCTTGCAATTTTCAAAGGCATTTGGTTTGCTACTGTTTGGTGTTGTACGCCTTTCTTCGTTTTCCATGTGCTTATTTGTTGAATTCTCTTGACTTCTTTTTGCATTTTTGGCTTTGCCACTGATTTTTGTCTTGGTGATATAACACTGGGCGCAGCTCACAGACGTCAAAATGTCTAAACCAAACCCGAAGATAGTCACGAATTTAAAATACCCTTGTCTCCTAAAGCGCAAATAAAATGACTGATACTGGAGCTTCATGATTGTGATACGTCCATGGGAGTCATGGGACTCGTCACAAGACAGACTTTTAGAGCAACTAACCTTTGACAACGCTCTAAATCTTTACATAAAAATTTTAAGTCCTCAACGGGTTTGGCTTTGGTGATAGTCTGATTAGCTAGTTTTCTAGGAATCAGAGAAATCAGACCGCCGTGAAGTCCGGAAATGGAAAAAAGTTATATTGTTCCCTTCCTGATTGAACCCAAGTGGCCCCATCTGTGGTGTATCCAATTTTAATTTGCTCAGCCCAAGATGCCAAGACATTTCTGGAAACGGGTGTTTGATGACTTGATGGAACTGGAACAGTGGTGACAAGGCAGGTTTTCATCCGCTTTCGAAGCTAGTCCAAAGTGTGAGCGGGTCAACCTACATCCGCGTCCGAATGCATATAGTTCATTCTGAGAAACGAATGCAGCGATCCAATGTCAAAAGACACAATGGTGGAATTTGCCAAACACGGGTAATATTACCGTTTGCTTCCAATTTTATTTTATTGAGTTCATTTGGGGATCATATTATTCATAACTGTAGAAGGCGAAAATGATTCTACAAAAAATCCTCCTTTGACTCGATGTTTCTTATGTAAGAGCAGCTAATTTTCTTTCTTACTTTGTTATTATCTTTCCTCTTAACCCCTTTTCCGTTTTCAGGTAATGAGATCTGATGTCAGCAGATGTGACTTTATTCCGTGACCTTTGTTTAGAGTCATGTTAATCCCACACAGCTTAAGTTTTAGTTTTAAAGACAGAACTATATCGGAAAACTAGGCTAGAGTACATAATTCTGTGGCGGATGGGAGTGGGTGGGTGGGGGGGGAGGTAATCAATCCATGACATCATGAAAACGGAGGAGGGGGCGAGCTCTTGAAGACGCTAGTTTATAAGACAGATTTATAGTAAGAACAAGGGGTCGACGGCGCTCTTTGAGCTCTATACTGAGTGTTCACGACCACTTGCCTTCCATTAGTGTAATATGTATGGTATGGATGCATGTAGCTCACACGTTTCCGAGTGGACTTAAAGTCAGCCTTCAAGCTCACTTAGAGCTTAGTTGCGTTTTGAGTTAAGTAAATTTTGATGAAAATCACCTATCTTAGATATTAGTGTGATTTGGAAAGTTAAATACGAAATACCACTTGACTATCGGGACACTCTTTTTTCACAGATATGGACAGAGCGTTTAAGATCTCTATTGATGTGTTACAAGACGCCGCTTTTCACCATACGAGCCAACGACAAACAAATGCATCAATCTTGTCTTTACAGCTCCCTGCATGAATGTCTTCCTTGATATCATTGAAAAGGTTTAGTGCTTCTGTTTTAAATCATTACTTTCAATTTTCCTTGGAAACTGTTGCTTGGGAAATAGGCCTTTGGACCATCTTTAGGGTTTACTGGTTGTACATAAATGTCGGTGTTGATGCTTTGATCCCTGCAGGTGTCAAACCAGGTTTTTGCGAGGTTAAAATACCTACAAGTAATCACACAGCCTACATGTAATCACACAGGTTATCACCTCATTAGATCTACCTTGTGTACGCCATGACCACGATTGATTGTGAAGGCCGTTCGTGTATTATGCGTTTACACATTCACGTTTGTTGTTATCTTTCTTTGTTCTCATCCTGATAGCTACATGTAGTGACCGAAGATCCAAGTCGCAGTCAACCGGTAAAAACAAGATGTAAAGTGAGATTCCCAAAGACCAATTTCTTTATTTAAACTAGCATGGTCATTGTTTAAAATATATATATACTGAACAAAAATATAATCGCCACAGCCAATATTTTGATAAAATTATCTGCGTTTTCAACTTGCTTTCATTTCCGTTTTGCACGGGACATACTATGGAATCTCAGTACCACATTTCCATAACTGACAGAAACGTGCAACCGATGGCACGTCAGGAAACTGGGGTGGGGTCAGTTTGGAAAATTCACACTTCAGTACCCAGTATGCTCACTATTTGTCTGCTGCAGTGTTACACATCGTCGACGCATACACCTGATGAGATTGTCAATTATGGCTTGCGGAATGTGTTCCCACTGCTGTGTTAGGGCCAAGGGGAATTCGGTGACGTTACTCGGAACTGGAAGTCGCCAACATACTCGCCGGTCTAGGTGTTCAGATGGGGACAGGCAACGTGAATGCGCTGGCCAGTCGAGCACTTCAACGTTTTCGGCCTGTAGAAATACCTTGCAACACGGGGACGGGCATTGTCGAGCTGAAATGTTACTGCATGTCGCCGGACAAATGGGACGATCATTGGGCGCAGAATTCCCTTCTCTGGAGTGATTCCGAACCGTTTGAGCGGAAATCTGGTTATTATGGAGCCCGATTTTTTAGCTACGGCAGGCCTGAAACGGTCGCCGAGGAGGCGAATAGAGCGGTGTCTGTCGAGGGTTACACGCGGTCGGCGGGCATTCTTCATGACGTCTTTTGAAACGACTAATCGTTGACACATTAACTTGAAGGGCTCTGGCGACAGGGTCATACCAGCGTCGAGTATGCCGATGGCGCGCTCTCGTTGGTTTTGTGGGATCTGTGGCATCGTGCTTTTTGATAGAACTTGTAATGTACGGGCAGATTTTTGTACACCTGAGGCTAAGGCTTGCCAGAGAAGACCTTATCGCTAAATTCTGCAGACGGGGCCACACCTGTCCGACGGGTCCAAAATGGTGAATAGGCTTGAAGTCGACAACACTTTGGTTTTGGAGACTGGAATGCACACTGCTGTAGGGTTTTGATCGTTGCCTTTTCTCGGTACTTTGTTGACAAAAAACAAACAGCATTATATTGTGAAATTGTGCAAAAACAAAAGTGTTGCGTTTATATTCTTTGTTCAGTATATAATTGTTACGGAAGATAGTTTACCCGGAAGTAGAAGTAGTCAGCAGTTTTCGGTGTTAATGAGAAGACATACGTGTGTATTAACCATTGAGTCAGTACGCAGTCCACCAGTACGTAGTCCTCCAGGACATAGCCCACAATAATTAATGTTTGAAACATATTTAAATGTAAGTGTTCGTGTAAGCACAGTGGTGATGTGGATATGCTATTAATATGTCGCGGTACCAAACTTCACGTAAATAATATAAATCGAAAATTCGAATAATTCTGTAAGCCATGCAGCATCCAAAGAATGGTATCCCAAATAAAGTTTCAAAAATGCTTTGTGGGCTGCGACATTTATGAAATGGCAGCCTGTCTTTTGAAACACCGCAGCAACCAGGGGGGGTACATTTTAATGAGTGATTGTGTGATGAGTAGAAATTCCCCTGTGGGTATATATTTACGTAGTATTTGACCGTACAAATCTAATTACATGTACTCGATCAATGTCTTTGAATATAGTATACCCATGCATTGTCCATTTTGCCTATGTCCAAAAATATAACTTCTTGCAGATCAGTGTGGAAATTCGATTGGCTGTGCATTTTCTGGAACCAGATCAAAATCCAGTCTTATATAGTGCTTTGTACTTTGTACTGAGTGTCCAGTGCATTTTTGGCAAATCCTCATTATCGGGCCTAAGCGAAATGCTCTTTTCTTTCGGAAATATTCTGTGATATATGAAACGAATGTGTCCCCTTTGCAGAGTATATTCGCTTTTTGATTTATTTATTTAATTTTATTTTTGGGATTTTCGCCCAAATAATGATACCTTGCTCTTTATCACCACTGTAAGAAATTTAGTTAAGTTTCGGAAAACTGTCAGTTGTTAACCCTCTATGCCTATTCAGCTGGTCATTTGCAATACGCAGATTTCCATTTTGAAATAAGGATGGGTAATTGCATTTGGGATGATTGAAAGCTCGTGATTTTAACAGTGGTTCTCTGGAATCCTGGACCTACCAAAGCACTAAATGCAACAGACGGAATGCTTGGCAATTGACTGTTTTCCGTTTGGTATACTATATGTATATGGGTAAACGGGAGTAAGCCGTGACTATGTGGGCGACAATCCAAACATAAAAAGCTAAATAAGCTAGGCTTGAGGCCATGGAAGTGGAGTTGTACGTTCACACATTCGTTTTGATTCCAATAATGTTTTGACTGCTTTCCCTTTCTCACTTATGTCCGAAGCATCCTTGACCTTGATCATTCCTCTCAGCCTAAACTCATTTTCGCCCTCCCCGCCCGAGGTGATGACGGCGGTGACCGCAGCAGCCTCCAGCACTGTACCTCACCGGTGCGACCAGCCGAATTGACTCACCCAGCTTCTCCATCCAAGGATACTCGATGGGAACATCCGTTTACCTGCATCGTCAGCGGACCGACAGGGCATGGAAAGTCCGTCTTTGTGAAATGGTTGATGGCGCACGCCCAAGCTCTCATTTACTTACCCCCGCAACGCGTCGTCTGGTGTTACGGGAAGTGGCAGCCGTTGTACAACACGTTACCCAACGATGGGTTTAAAGAAGGTGTGCCCAGCCCATCAGCAAACGACCCCTGGGAGGGGACGTCATACCTCGGGGACGATTTGATGGCCGGAGTAGAAGAACCTGTGACAAAACTCTTTACCAAAGACAACCACCACCGCAATATCAGCGTGGTGCACATCGTGAGGGACTTGTTCAACAAAAAGATGATCGCACCATCAGGCTGAAAACACACTACTTGCCGTTGTTTAAAAACCCGCGAGACGCGTCTGAAATTACAACGATCCCTAAACAGATGGCTCTGGGGCAGACACAGTAGTACGTGAGCAAGGCGTTTGAGGATACTACCGCCGAACCTCACGGGTATATACTGATGGATTTTAAGCAAGCCGCACCCGACCCTACCACATCACGGCCCATGCATGTGACTGGTGACTGGGAACGTGGGTTGGTAGAAATACAGTACCACCGGACCTGGTTAAACATGCAGCCAGGCGCAGTGTGATATGTCTTGAACTCCAAATGCTACCCGCACCGCGCTAGGCATAAGTTAACATTACCAGCAGGCTATTTTTTTTAAAGGATTTGACTGGCTTGTTGACCGACACACATATCGCCTCATCCAAGGTTCACGCCGGTGATTTGACGTTCAGTTTCAATGATGTGCAGCGGAAATACAACCTGAGGTTTCAGATCCTACGTCGACAATAACACCTTGCTTGGTGGCACAGGGGAGTTACCTGTGTTTCGGGGTGCGGTTGTACTGCACGGTCGGGCTCAGCAATGCCATCAAAATGGCGCAAACTTGATCAAAGTCGGCTGTGAAAGCGTTGGGAAAATCTGCGTTACGTGGCGGAGCGAAAGTCATGGACGACGTGTGGGACGAGGGAGTGCCGGTGAGCCAGGCCTTGAAACGACGCGCTCTGGAGGGAGGAAGACATTTGGTAGCCAAAGCCGGTCGCTATGCCCAACGCAGGACGCTGGGCAAGCTAAACGGGGTGAGAGGGGCGTCTACTAAACGGAAAACGCTTGGCTCCCACTCGTCACCTGCACGCAGGACCCAGAAGATACACCGCTCCCACTCGCCCTCACCTACCAGCTGTGCCCAGAAGACGCACGCTCTCCGGCCAACCTCGACACACCTAACCCCGCTCCTCTCCGGATATTTTTAGCCAACGCCATGGCTCTCCCCCACACCAAATGATATCCGTCGGTCAGCAGTGACTTTGATTTTGCACCTTACCCTCTGAGGACACCAGCGTTCGAGAAGGTCGCTGGGATGTCTACAGACCCATTGCCAGCCTGAGCGACGTGGTGCCCGTGGAATATCTCATCACCAACGGTGATACTTACTTGACTTGGCCAACACTATGTTGTACATGAAGGCGAAAATCACGGACGGGGAGGGACAGGTTGTGCAGGTCGGCAAGAGTGTAGCTCCGAATAACGTATGACTGCATTCGCTATGGCAACAGGTCGACGTCTCCCTGAACGACAAACTCATGGCCTCTTCCACCAAGTACCTGTACATGAAGACCTTGTTGTCTTACGGCGCAGAGGCCAAGAACACTGAGCTGTCCTCCGCCGTGTGGTACATGGACACTACAGGGGGGGTGGGGGGCGGGGGGGGGGGGGGTGACGAGACGGATGAGACAACACGGGTTTGACGAACGGCTGCAGCTCACGGCCCAAAATCGGACGGTTGACATAATGGGTCGCCTGCACTGCAACATGTTCCTGCAACTGCGTCACCGACTGAACAACGTGTCCGTCCGCATCCGTCTCACCCCGCCCAAGGACGCGTTTACCTTTATGTCAGTGAGGAGGCTCCCGACTACAAGACCGCTTGGAGGAGGTGTTGATCTTTGTGCGCAGTCAAAGTCACCAGAGGTGTTGAACTGGGGCATTCGAAAACCTTAGCCAAAGCCCCTGCCAAGTACCCTATCTGCCGAGTGCTGACCCAGTATTTCTCCGTCAAAGAACAAACCTATTTCTGGGCAGATTACCGACACGTTAAGGTGTAGGATGTGTGAGCAACACGGCTTTTGACGTGAGCTAGGCTAAAAACCCGTTCCATTTCCAATACTTGTACACAAAGTTCGTCGCCTTGCATGTCGGCGGGCGTCAAATTCCTGCCCAGCCCGTGACAATGACTTTGAGACCGGGAATTTCGTGAGAACGTACATGAACCTCTTTACCAACACGAGGAAAGTGCTTCACGCCGAGGGGAACTTCGCACCACGTTCGCCAAAGACAACTCTTTTGTTTAGACTTGACCCCCAACCTCCACAACGATCACGAACTGAACCTGGTCCAGAAAGATGAATTTGCATCTGGAGATACGGTATGCCAGGCCACTGTTTGCTACGCCGGATTCAACAATATCATAGAAATAGACAAAAGCCGAAACGTTCCCTGTGACTTCGCCAGTTGAAGAAAAAAAATGGACACGGTGCAACTGCGACGTGTCTAAGGCGGATGTGTTTACCCGCGCCGTGCTGGGGGATATCTGCACCCGAAAAGACCTTCCTCACCAAGTGACCAACACAACCTGGGCCTGCGTCATCATCACAGGCACGTTCTTCTGCCCGGCAAAACATTGGGTGTCCGTCTTCATAGACGTGTGCCCAGACCCACCCGGTCTCCAGGGAGAAAACTTTGATTGATACGGACTCCCGCCCCTCCACACGGATATCACCGCTTGGCTCAACCGGAGGACACACCACTGGACTTAATGATCGGCGGCTGTTTGTGGACAATATTGCTTGTTTCACCTAACCAGCGCACCATGGACGCTATTGTACATACGTTGGACACGTCGAGCACGACATACGATAACAACTTAATGGTGTTCTATTGGGTGTACCGCCAGTTTGTTGTCCAGCCCCCTATTTTTTACTCCACCAGTCAGTGGGCTGTAATAACATTCTTTTCTTGCTTTTTCCTGTTCACCATGTGATGAAATAAAAATGAAAAAAGAGAAAATGACACTCGCATACAGTGGTGTTTTGGCTTGTATTTATTTTAGCCTTCACGGCAACAGATTAAAAGGGCATGGTATATAACCGTCGTGGATAGTCCAGTTAAATAAGGTGGTTCCCACACCGTCCGGCAGTACTTTAAAAGTTGTAGCGGTCGCATCGTGACAACCATTTGTCCCACTCTGCCTCGTATACTACCCGCAGCTCAGATTTAACCAAGGGTTCCCAGTCCGGGTCAGACCAGGCCATGAACGCGGAGTCCGTGTCCATCTCGCAGTACAGCCAGTCAGATTTATCGACGAATTTAACCATGATATCATAATAAAACTCCAACTTAGAGTGTTTGGCATACTGATACATCATACATCCTATTTTCAATGGTAGGCTGTAACGAATGGTCCTCTAACTGCTCACCACTTCGAAGAGTCGTCATCGATTTGGTCGAAGGTACGGCACCGTACACCGTAACTTGCGCGTCTTCGTCAGGTCACAGATTTTCACATCCACATGCCAGTCTTGGTTTGTCACGGTTGTACCATAGCCGGAATTTCCTAATAACTTCATCGTTTCCCCGATAAGAGCCTTGGAAGGGTCGGCGTCCCCCTCTCGCCGGGCATGGGTGAAGGCTTTAGCGAATGTTTGAAAGGCTTGTTTGGGCGTGTACTCTATTACATGGTATACGCAGGTCACTACCAAACTGTGAGCGAGATACCGCTGGAGAAACGGGGTGGCCAGCAGAATTACCGTGCCGAACATACTCTAGATCAGCATTCGAATGGAACTGGGCATGATGTCATTTACCTCCACGAACACCGTCAACCCTCGCCGGTCATTGTAGTGCAGATTACAGCGCTAGCATTGCATACAATCTAAAACTATAATTTTCCATACAGATCAGTTACCAACATACATGTAAAACAGGAATTTGTTCTGTTTAGCGACAGTCACACAAGTCAGATAAGTACAGATGTCATTTTACAGAGTGGATTAAGTAACAGTTTTATCGTTAATAGGGATTCACTTTCTGGATATAGCACAGATTCTAGATTTATGTATTACTGTATACTTTGCCTGTCTTGTCAATCAAGATGGACAATGATGTTCACATATTAGGGTTGCTTTTACTTTTAGTGGTGTCTGATATGATTTATTTATTTATTTATTACTTTTACACCAACAAGATTATGACGTCAAGCGCATGCGCCTCGTACATGGAAAGCGGACTCAACGACACACAGCTTCACTCCCTGCTCTCCAAAACGACACGTTCGGCCCCTTGTATACTACTACCCTCAGACTGAATAATTGTTCTGTGCTCATGTATTTCACTTATACAACGGCAGCTACCATATTGGTAAAAGGCTTCTGGGTAATTGTCCAGCACTAGAACGCTAAACACAGCCAGGAAGGGTCAGATTTGTTTTACGTTATACGTATGTAATGTTACGTCTTATATGGTCTGATCCGGTATCTATACATGATGTTCTAGAGGAAGGGAAATTACTCCTTACTGCTGTTGAAGATTGGCTGCATCCAAGAATAATTTCCCTTTGGCTATTCCTGCACGCTTTATATATTTTATTCGTATATTTCAATCTGCGTGTTATTCGTAATATTCACATTAAATACGACCATTCTTCCGTTTGTATTTGCAGAAAGTATTTCACTTGTGTAATACATTAATACCTTTTCAACTGGCGTACAAAATCAAACATTCTTGAGTACGCCATTAGATTCTTAAGACCACCTCTTTAGTATTACAAACATGTCTTGACGAGAAAATGGTCAAACCAAAATCCAGTACTCGGCTTTTGATGCGAAAGTGACAACATCCAAAATTGAACAAAAATTGACAGATATTTTTCAAAACAATTAATTTAAAATTAAACCTAATTTAATACAAAAAAGAACGTACTTTTGATAAATATGTAGGCCTAATCTACAAAATTGTAGGTCTCCATAGTTATGTCTAAAGTCTATATTTTATCTACATTATATGGGCCATGCCATAACCTATATAAAATTTGGTTCAGCAAGGCATTCAATAACTGAAAAATGTTTCTTTGATTGGTATTTTACGCCGTACTCAAGAATATATCACCGATACGACGGCGGCGGCCAGCATTATGGTGGGTGGACAGCGGGCAGAGCCTGGGGGAAACCCACGACCATCGGCACGTTTCTGGCAGTTCTTCCCAGGTACAACCGGAGAGGTAGCCAGCAATAGCTGGACTTGAACTCACAGCAACAGCATTGGTGGGACTCATTTGGGACGATAACCTCGGCAAAAGAGGTCCTATTATTGCATACTTGCGTACACAAAACAAAGACGCATGTACAGTTTTAAACTTGGACTTCCATCAGATTCACAAAGCATTACCATTTCTTCTCACAAACCTGGCACAATCCAATCTTCTAAATCTACCTTCACTGATCAGAGAGCTCTCTCAATCAAGCCACGTGATTTAAGTGATAGGCAGTATAAACATACACAAATTCGTAAAGAACAGACAAATTATGATCAAGCGTACAATGAACAAGATAGTACATAAACAACCTGTTATATAACACTATGTAAGTAGACCACTACAACAGCAGACAGTGCGAAGCTTTTCCCCTTGGACTATGTCACTAAACTGATGACAAATATTAGGCTACCCTACAGGAAGGTCCGTGTCTACAGCGTTTTAAGCTACATGTACGGTTAGCTAAACTAAGTAGTCTACCCTTACTCCCATGAGTGTAAATAGGCCCACTCACTTACTGTGATGTATATACAGTTTAGAATAATTATTAAACTGCACTGGGAAATGTTACGTGGATATTCACCAGTGATACAATAACTATTATACGTTTAAGAAACATCACTACAACTTTAATCCTTTCAAATGTCTGTCTGATCTGATAGTACAACTAGGCAATAGTACAACATACTCCATACAGTGCATGTGCCTTTTTCTTAACTCGCTTTACATAACTGTCACCAATAGACAAGCTTGACTTATGGAGCCTGTGTCACACACGTGGGCTTATTGATGCTTAGCCTGTCCTCTGACGTCCAGGTGTAGAATTATAGTCAGCGTTTCAGTTAAATTGCTGTTGACGATAGGATCCAATCATCTTGTACATACTCCAGCTAAAAAGTATGAATGTATAGAATCAAAGGCTGAGTTTTGTGTTTTGAATTATCTGACATCACTTCCTCCTTCATCACCGTGACTCCGGCGACCATGGCATTCTCCCAGATTTTTGTACATTATTTACTGGTGGTGGCCGTAATGTAAAACGAACCTAGAGTAGTATGCTAACTACGTACTTGAGATGAAGGTTACATTGCATATCAGGGTAGCGATGAAAAAATGCATAAATGGTTATTGCGTACCTGCATTCCTCATATATGGACAAATGTGACTTTCTGAAAATTAAAAGTGAAAACAGCTTGTTACACGTGTATTATATCACTTTGTCTAAAGTCAAAATTAAGTAGTGTTATCACCATGCCTATTGCTGTTCTAAACTACAAGTGGTTGTTTTAACAGTAAGTTTGCACTCAATTGTTCTCTTGCATGGTTGCTGTAGGAATATAGACTTGAACACAAACACATGCAGCTATTAAAAAGTAAAATTAGGATGAGCGCAATTAATAAAATGATGAAAGCATCCGGTTATCCGCACCGGTTTATTAGCTCTGATGTTATTCAAGTATAACCGGGCAAAGGCCATGGAAATTCGCAGATAGCAGCGCTCTCTATGCTGGTAGGAGGTCTTGATGAAACTTAGTTATCGACGGTGCTGGAATTTTTTTTTTGCATTCGTTGACTACTTTTTTTAGTCCAATGTGGCATGCGGTTCTATACGTCAAACATGAGAAAGTGCATCAGTGACTTGTCAATGATCGATAGTTTATCCACAACGACTCCAATATCCTGCTACCATATTTAATAACTGACCGCTATCGTAGAAATGGAAATTTCTTCAACAAGAATGATTCAAAGGAATTAAATCATGACACCAGGCGTGATGTTCCACGTTATGGGCACATTATGGGCACGTTATGAGCACGTTATGGGCATATGTATATTCTTGTTGTTAGAAATCCACTAACAATACAACGAAATATATGTGCTACTTTAATTATCAAGACCCTATTATTCCTTGCCTATAATATTTGTTTTCATTTGTCATGAAATTAAACAATTACACAGAACAGAAACATTTGTGCCAATTAAGCAAAGACATTTAATTTAATACATCACTAGTGGATTCGCGCAAACTAAAGTGAGGAGGGAGTGGCCGGCAGATTCAAGTTAATTTAAGTATATAAGGCATGTGACCACCCAGGCACCAAATGGCTCTTCATAGGGGCCTCCATAGTGGGTAAGCACGCCAACGTCGGCAAATGACACAGGTGCCTCTCACCAGTGCGGTCTCTATGAGTTCATGCTGGTTTCCTCTCCGGTCGTACGTGGGAAGTTCCGTCAGCAGCCTGCGGATTGCCGCCCGGATCCTCCAACCATAACTCTGGCCACCCTCGTAAAAATGAGATATTCTTGAGTACGATGTAAAACACCTATCAAACAAATCAGTCTTCATATCATTCTCTAGTAAACACTGATTGGTGTATACATACACGGAAGTAGCCGATCTGCTTATGTAACACCATGTATTGAGTTCACATTAAACAATAAAGGTTGGATACATGTATTTGCAATACAAAACCCTCAGTATGTGCCGGAAAAACAGACGTTGGGGCTGGTCGAGATATTCACTATCAAACCTATCAAATAAATTAGTCTTCATATCATTCTCTAGTAAACACTGATTGGTGTATACATACACGGAAGTAGCCGATCGGCTTATGTAACACCATGTATTGAGTTCACATTAAACAATAAAGGCTTGATACATGCATTTGCAATACAAAATCTTCAGTATGTGCCAACAACAAGGAAGAGGCAACAACACATATTTGTTTCTGTCATACATCCACAAAATTTACCAAACTGTTTTTATTTGTAGCAACATTAATTGGTTTTCTCTCAACACAACCTACTTACAAATAGTTTACCTATACGACTGCTCCAACATTACGGTGAGCGAAAATGGGACAGAGGAGGAATCTCATAGCTATCTGCAGATTCTTCTGCAAGATTTTCCCATGTATGACTAGAGAGGAAGACAGCATGAGCTGGGTTTGAACTCACAGCGATAGCGATGGAGAGCGGCTTCTATGTCATTGTGTCGCTGTGACACGCTGTCGACAGGTTTCCAAGGAGACCCCCAGATTGACTGATTGGTTTGAGTTCATGTATTTCACTTATACCACGACAGCTACCACATTGGTGAGACATTTCTGGGTAATTGTTCTGCACCAGCACGTTAAACAAACAAAGGGCCTAGTTCGTTTAAAGTTGTACTTGCATGTAGTGTTATACGGTCTGATGCAATATGTATACATGATAGTCTGGAGGAAGGGAGATTACTCGTTACTGCTGTCAAAGATTGGCTGTATCAAAGAATAATTTCCCTTTGGCTGTTGTTGACACCTTTATTTTATTTTAGTCGTATATTTCAGTCTATGTTAATATATGGTTGTGGAGTACCTGTATTCCTCATATACGGACAGACGTGACTTTGCGAAAATTAAGAGTATTGATTTATTGACTGGAAAAATGACGGAGTGTTACACCTGTATAATGTCGCTTATTCTAAAGTCAACATTAAGTAGTGTTAACATCATGCCTATTGTTGTTCTAAACTAAAAGTGCTTATTTTAGCAGAAAACTTGCACTCAGTTGTTTTCTTGTATGGTCGATGTACAAACATGGACATGAACACAAACACATGCAGCTGTTAGGAAGTATAATAAAGATGAACGCAATTAATGAAATGAAGAAAGCTTTCGTTTATCCGCACCAGTTTATCAGCTGTGATGTTGTTCGATTATACAGGGTGTCCCAGAAGTCGTGCACCATCCTGATTTTCATTTTTCTGTGTTTCAGATTTAATACTGATTTAATTTTTTTTTCTCTCTTTCAGAGTTAATTATGGCTAATAAACTAACATTACAAGAAAGAGTTGAATTGTTTTTTTGTTTTTTTTTTGAAGAGATGGGGCAACACAGCGCTCTGTAGCCCAAGCATTCAACCTCGACCTGGATGGTGCGCAACTTGGGACACTCTGTACAGTAGATTCGCAGAAACTAACGTGAGGAGAGTGTGGCCGTCAGATTCAGGCCACACAGGCACCTAATGGCGTTGTTGGTGAGTCGCTGACATGTCGTGTCCTCATGTGAATTCACGATGACCTCAAGAAGTTGTAATTGTGGTTGTGATTATCGTGTCAAGTGTGAATGGGCTTCAACTGACATCGTTACGTGATGCCCGCACTGCTAATTGCCATGGTAGTTATGTTTCGGTAAAGCTTATCGGGCTTCATGCAAGCGGACGCAGTGACGCTACAAGATTTACTATGGAGATTAGCAGGTTAAATCTCGGACAATGTGCGGTAGGAAAAGGACTAAAGCAAAACAGTTGCTTGGCACTGACTCTTAAAGGGTGTAACGTAGTCTTACATATTACGTATTTACATTTTTCTCCATAAATATAATTAAAAATGCACAGCATATAGATTAAAATAAGAGCAGTGTGAAAGTACGGTCTTTTGTCAATTTATCCCAGTTTGATGGCGGTATGCATTTGTAAAACACGCATGCGTCCGGATGAGTGACTGTACATCCGGTGTTTTTTCTTATGTTTCTAGTTCAGCAGTTATTGCTGCAGTCAGGATATACATCCATGCACCACTGAGATGGGTTGGCCAGCAGCTTAGCGTCAACAATAACCGCTCTGTCTCCATACACTCCCCAACCAGAAACTCGGTCCAGTGGTTAGTGCCGTGCTTAAAGTATCAAAGGTAAACATGTTATCTGTTATGATAAAGTATTTCTCAAAGCATGTCACATCATCACGCAGGACTAGTAAAGACTATAACGTCACAATTAACACAACTGTAATCAACGCATCCAACCAGACATCACTAGAACGTCATAACCGCCCTATTTGAATCAAGTGAGTGCGTTTCACGGTGGACTAGAGTCAAAATTTAGATCATCTTCTAAATAGTTGTTTACGGTTCCCTGAGTAAAAAGCAAGTATTGAAGTCAAGATCTAAAACAACTTGTAAGTTGTCCTGTTAAACTGTACATTTTCTTGCTTTCAATACAACGTTGCACAATATTATCTTCATCGGAAGGGACCTCCGTGGATCAGTTGCTTAGCGCGCTAGCGCAGCGTAATGACCGCAGGAGTCTCACCAATGCGGTCGCTGTGAGTTCAAGTCCAGCTCATGCTGCTTTCTCTCCATCCGTACATAGGAAGGTTTGCCAAAAACTTGCGATGGTCGTGGGTTTCCCCAGGTCTCTGCCTGGTTTCCACCCACCATAATGCTTGGCGCCGTCGTATAAGTGAACTATTCTTGAATACGGCGTAAAACACCCATCAAATAAATAATAATCTTCTTCCGGACGAGGCCGAGTTCGGCGGGCTCGAATCGAAGATCGTGGTTAGTTATGTTAGGTTAACTGGTAATTTGCTTACATTTTTTTGAATTGTGACGTTATGGTAATTATCATTCACCAGTAACTAGACGTTATGAAGTCAGAATTCCTGTAGGATTATGTGTTTTTGCGGCCTTCAGTTTTGGTATATTGCACGTATTGATGACGCCACACTCGAAAAGATACTAGCGTTCAAGGTGGCTAAATGATAGAGACAGATTTGTATTTTTAAAAGCCTCAGCTGGGAAGAGTGAGTGAGTGAGTGCTTGGGGTTTAACGTCGTACTCCAGCTGGGAAGAATAAATCCTTCTCAGATTGCGGAGATACAATGAGAAACCAACTAAATCAAGCCTAAATCGTTCTACGATCATTCCTCAAGCGAACTCAAAGCAAACCAATGACAGACTGGCGGCTCACCGATGGATTTATATTATGTTATATACGATTAAATATCAAGGGTGAAGAAAGGTAATGTGAACATAGTAAACAAACACATTTCAACTTTATAGAAACTTACTTGCAACTTTAGAATGTGAACTGCTGGCTATCTTTACAGAGTTCTGTATTACATGTAGTAGATTATATGAAGTGAACCTAAAATAAAACCTTCTGATTTTGCATACCTTTTGTTTGACCGAGTTACCGCTGATTCGTTTGATCACATGATTGGTTCGAGAAGTAAGGTTACTCTGCACTCTGGGAACAAAAGTGCTTTTTTTGTATAGCTGTAAAACGACCGCAACATTCTGCTTGCCTGGATGTTTCTTGGATTTCCGTCTGTTTCTATGGTGACAGCCAGATATTTTCTAGTCCTAAAGTCTATAACAAAAGGCTAAAATTACACTACAGTTCTGTGAAATCCACTTTTAGGAATCCTATGAAAACAGTATCCTGTTCATCGGAACAACGATGGGCTGAAAATCACTAGTCATGTTTTACAATGTATGAAATGTAATTTTATGCATGTACACATGTAGTGCTTTTTGTTATAAATGTAAGACCCACCTACATGTGGATGATGTGTTTGTATCAATTCAGGATACGTACACTATCACGTTTTATTGATTGCAGTGGCCGATAGGTCATTGACACGAGTGTCAAAGGAGAATTTCAAAGTGCGTGCACTTGTAAGATTAATACACACATGAAATAAGAAAAAAACCACTCTTACAAACTGCTCTCCAATTGTTTTTTATCAAACCTTTTATTTATTTAAATATTTTTATTTTATATATTTTTTGATTAGTATTCTACGCCGTAGTCAAGAATATTTCACTTATACTACGGCGCCTAATATTATGGTGGGAGGAAACTGGGCAGGGCCCAAGGGAAACCCACGACCATCCGCAGGCTGCTGAAAGACCTTCCCACGGACGGCCGGAGAGGAAAGGAACGAACCACTTTATTTATCCGGTAGTTTTCATTCAGATCAAAATACATTTATTTTAGGGTATCACTTTAATCAGTAAGTGGAGCTATTTGTTTATTTTCTTAGGGTAAATGTCGTTTTCATCATATGATATATTATTTGCCGAAGACACCTTAAATGAACTTTAACCCAGTCACAGTGTACATTCGTTGGACCATCCGGTACTTGGCATATTTCCTCAGGTTTAATGCGGACCACTAACGTGGTTCCCTTTAAGAATTTAAGATGCATGTACCATCCAATTAGGAAATGATCTCTCCCCGTTACTGTCTTTTCCATAGATGCTGTATAACAACTCCTTGATCTGGGTTCGATTTCTCCTAAATGCTGCTGGCACGATTTCTCAAGAATAATGTTATCAACACGATGTGCATGCTTATGGTAATCTAAACAGTTTTTAATAAAAGAGTGTAGACAGTTGTCGGACCGTGCCATTTGTAGACAAATTGGCAACATAGTACGCACGTATTGCAACTAAACAACTGTCTAGGACTCAGCCGGAATGGCACTCCATTCTGTATCTAAGGTAAACCACCTCTAAAGCTCACTCCATCACATGCCTAAGCGTTTCTAAAATTGTACAAGGAATATAATACGTCTGTGGTCAAGTATGAATTGTGCGTTCTAAATCTGTGGCGTACATGTTGTTATATTTATTTTCTATATTATATTATATTTATATCTTTTGGGGGGGGGGAGACTTAAGCTACATCCATATCGTATCAACACGTTGCTTTTATGAACTGTTGGTGTCAGTTGAATGCCATGACTAGAATAACTGTTTTCCTAATATCGTTTAAAACTAATCTCTGCTTTTGTCTTGCACGTTACACGTTACATATATATATATATATATATATATATATATATATATATATATATATATATATATATATACATCAGCGACATTTTGTAGGTTTACAATCTCTAACAAAAGGCTAAAGTTACCCTACTCTACTGCGGAATCTACATACAATAAATCCTGTAAAAGTATCTCGCTTATCAGAAAAAAGTACATAGAACTCTAGGAACTGCTGTTTTAAGGCATTTTGGAAATGGATTTGCGACTATCGCCTTGGAACATTGTCCGTTCGAGTTTTACAAGTGGTCGGATTTGATGATAAGATCCCAACCTCCACCCTTCTCCCATCCCTCCTCCATTTTATTATAATAGAAATGACAGATTATCATTTAAGGAGGGTCCTCGATTGTATAGGTACTAACAGATCCCATGAGGAAGTCTTTAAACGTCAATGGTAAGGTTTCGTTTTACAAAAAACCCAATAGTTTATAATAGTCTACATAGTTTCACAATGATTAAATCATTAACTAAGCTGTTATGAGACTCGTTAAACTGGTCAGTATAAATTACGTCAGTTCACTTTTTCCCTCTTTTTTCCGTAACTCTCGCAGCTGACTCACCGTATGGCAGTTACCCAGCTCTGCACATATGTTTCAGAGGGTTTCCCAATGCAGGTGCATTCTGCCAGCGTAGTAGTGAACTGTGTATTGCATTATTAAACACCAAGATGTCAACGGCATGACCTTTAAAACAACGGGAAGGGAGGAAGTGCACTATCTGAAATCCTTGTTCACTGAAAGAATGATTTGTGAAGACGATAGCGGTTAGCACTGAATAAATTTTTCTAATGTAAAATGCTGTCTATGTCTGGTTTTAAAAAATAATCTCGGACTGGTGCGCTATTACTTCATAGCTTAATTGATTGCTGGCTGGCTTGAGAGCCCGGAGAAAAGCAGTGACCTTCGCCAGGAATTGTGCACCCTGGATTCAAACACATGACCTTGTTGGTTAAGGGTCTTTTGGTCGCAGTGAAGCAGAACCGAACACTTCCCCACCATAACCCGAATCCCGATGTGTTCTTAAAGTGGACTTTCGTGGACAAGAGAATGCACTAACAAACAAATGAACGTTCGTTTAATTACATTGGGTTTATCGTCGGTCACAGTCAATGTCTTCGTCTTTCCAGTTCCATTTTTCACATACATGCTCCATGACTTGGACGCCATGACGCGGGGGGGGGGGGGGAGGGGCTGTGTTATCTCTTCTCGTATATTAGGCGATAAGATTGATAATTTGAGAGCCTTCAACAAAACACGTGCGGAAATTCACGAGCCGAAAGTAACAGGGCAGTTTGAGACTGAACTCTTTTGCCACCAAAGGTAAAAAAAATGTCATATTGCCCATGTACCATATGACAACGTTAGAAATGTTTGGCAACCTTTGTTGGCATTCATTTACCGATCACCAATCTCGCTGTGTTCCTGGGGCAAAAATGCCACCCATCTCCTTCAGGAACTTCCGAATTTCACAAACGGTATGATCCCTATTTGTCTTCATCATTCCTCTACTCTAAAGAACCTTCTTTGAAATTTGTCAGTCCTGAGTGTTACACATAATGTAATCAAAACGAGTTGTCTAGCTTTTGTGACATTCCACATTGTACAACATGGCATTTTTAGCCAGGAAGGAGATTGCGCTAGAAAGCCCACTCTGCGGGCCTACGTTAGTTATTCTTTTGCTCATTCCTGAATATCCGCATGTGCCATCTATACATAGATTTATGATAAGTCAGTTTTATTCCCTAAAAACGGATAAAAGCAATCAATCAATCAACCAAAATGAGCGTTCTAACCGAACGAAACACACACACAAAAAACTTGGTTACATATCCAGGGTCAAAATTTCAATCATTAAACTTGGTATATTCCTTCCCATTATTTTAGCTGAAATTTATTTTACAATAACTTGTTTGAAATTTTGAATTATATCTAAGATCCCTTCGTGGTCCGGAGGCCAGGCTAAAATCGCATCTTCCCTTTTGGCGAAGAACTGAGCTAAACTAAACTGAAAATTAAATTTATCGGCAGGATAAACGTTAGTTTCAATAAACCAGTTTTATTAAAAGATATACCATCGGTATTTCATATTTATAAATGTTGTTTTTGTAGTCCATGTGATGAATAGGCTTGAAAATCAGGCATTCAAAACATATTTAACAAATATACATAGCTATAACGCTCTATTTTCCAGTTTAATTTTTGAATAGGAAAGAGCTTCCAGGACAGTTCAAAAAGTTCCAGATCATACAAATGTCACGAATTTTTCACCACAGCACTAAGCAGTAATTTTGAGCCCTTGGAAATAAGACAATCAGCATTCGTCTTGGGCACAGAGAGTTTGCTTAACAGGATAGTCGACCAAAGCAATGATTTGGCGATACAGTTTGGCGTGATGTTCCTAGAGATTAGAAAAAAATACATGGAACGAGCATCTAGGCGAGTAGAAATAGAACGCATGTGGGGAAATTATTTCTGTGTGGCGCCTGTTTTTCTTTTAGCCGTATCTGAGGATGGATGCCCCGGCTTTTCCATCTTGAGATGCGGGCCGCATCATTTTCCTGCCCATATTTGACAACCTTGTTTCAATTGCCAAACCACCCAATGGACGCCAGAAAGCTGCAGATTTCTTGAAGACTCGTTTTGGAATGTCGCTCTGAGTGAAAGCGGACTCTATCTGGGCGAATTTGTGTTGCAAGGATGTAAGGATTTCTTTAATGTCACCCTTTTCCATCCCTCGGTCCGTCAGAATGTCTGTTAGCATGTCGTCGATATTTGCACAGCCTAGAAGTAGTTCGGCTTCCTGCCCCGTTGCTACTAGTTCCGGTATATTCCTCCGCACCAACGACTGTCGCCAGTTGTCTGCATCGCCGAATTCTGCTGGCGCGGATATGGCACAGTAGCACTGCCACATTACCAACAGCACGGAAAATGCAAGGCTTTGCATTGTGATTCTACCTGTGGATCTGTGGACCTTCGGACCTGCAAACATAAAGCAGAAAACATATACATTAAACGTTTTTTTGAAATATCCTTCCATGTGAATTCTACACGGTACAGAACCAGCAGTAAGTATTTTTGAAATTTCTTTGAAATATTACCGAATCTAATTTCCGGCTGTATGCTTGAAATTAGAAATAAATAACAGATATCATATAGGTGACAGTAAACAAACTGTTTGGAATTTTGCTCCACATTCCTCCCGTTTGTATATGTGAGGTTAAATTTCTTCATTTATTTATTTGATTAGGTTTGATTCACGAATCTGTTTATCGAAATTAAGGATAAGAGTAGCCTTCCACCTTGGCCAGCTGTTGAGAAATGTAGTTTATTTCTGTCCTAATTTCGTGATTTATATACTTTTTTTTTATTTCTTTAGTGGGTTGTTGTAAACGTCATTTTGGAAATTAGCCCTGCTATTTCGACGCATAGATTCTGTATCTCCGTTATTCCCGGTCGAAGTGTAGATAAGACCTATAAAATAAGAAATTTGACCTTCGTGTACGCGACATCCACTTTTGTGAAACGTAGAAGCCGTTGTCAATTTACACAATCCGACAAATAAATGAATAACTTTATAATCAGTAAGAGCAAGAATGTAATTTTCTATTGGTCATTCATAAATATACCAAGTCCGCCAATCAAGCAAACTATTCAATTCTCAACAGCCGCTTATAATGAAAATAAGTCTTACATTTCCCCCAACACCCCGCCCACAAAAAGTCAACATCATGTTACATTATGAGCCTGGTTTCAGAAACTGGTTATTGTTTTGATATTACCTTTTACAGTATATTGAGATCTATCAAATGACACAATGTTTCATATTATTTACATTTACCATTTCTTTGCACGAATAATTTACGCTTTACCAATTTAACACTTCCTCAGAATCCTTGATGGCTAACTTGACTGAAGATGGATACTCCTCTTTTAACAGTCTAATTGATTTCATATAATTTTCCTTCGTGAATAAATAGATACGGTACACTCAATTACAGCGGCTTCATGTCGCGTGCAAATGCACAATCGTCTCGTAAGTCTATCGAAATCATACTGCATGAGACAAAACATGTGATTTCACCGCCACGCTCGACGATTAAACCTCACTTTTTAGCAGATTAATGTGTGGATCTATACTAAGTAGCTCAAAAATCCCCCATTATGTTTTTACACTGTTTACCCTGTGTCTGGTCTCAGGTTAACATTGTCCGTTTTTACGAAAGCACTCGGGTGAATGTTTCCCCTAAAAATACCTCGACTAAGAGAGCGGATCGACCAGCCGCCAGCTGTCCTCTCGTGATAGCAGTTATTACGTGCTAATGACCGGAAATGGTAAACCCGGTCACTGCTAATGCCGTCTACATTGATCTCTCGTTTGAAAGCCGGCTACAAATAAAAGACGACGGTTACAAAACAAAGCCGCCTGTTCGTAGCGTCATGATACGAATAGTTCAGGCTTTCTCATAACAAACCACCTTTTCAATCGAGATCGATGCCACTCAGATGTATTTAGCTAGTCTCGGTTACTATTACAGCCCATGCCCATTCGCCGTGGTAAATCCACAAGAAAAGAAGTACACATGTAGAAACATTTGTGTATTATCGAATATGATTTTTTTCTCTCTTTTTTACTTCGTGTTGTCATTTCTCTTTTAAAGATCTCAGTCGATTTATACAAAACCATGGCACTTTGCATCAGGAATCAAGAGAGTCTTAAAAAAAGACAAAAGAAAAGCGAGAATTTACATGCAGTGTCTAGAGCGTTATCATTCATTCTTTCCGAGAAACTGATATCAAAAATCTATACTGATATAAAACATCCACAGAACGATTCACTTCGAATTGTTGAGTTTCTGGAACAGCTCAGAATAGATTCGATGCTTAATGCCATACGGTACATTTACCATGAAAGTCTCTCCTCTTGTGGTGGCATTTAAGAACAAGTCAGAAATTACAAAAAAGTATGCAAAAATTTGATCCAATGCTCGTTCATGAAGTGGCTCTTGACCAAAGACTGAAAACGGTTATTTTGTAAACTTAAAAGTTAAAATCAAGAGAAATGCACAAGCTTTTGAATAACAGGTCGTTTATAAAAGGGCCCTAGGTCTGTCCTCAAAAGCCCTAACCCAGCCGACTGGAATGGCAAAGCTGTGTTTCTATCTTCGGCAGAGCGATAACTTAAGGCTTCCTTCTCCTTGACAACTAGATGGATATGTCACGGAATTCAGTTTGTATTGCCTTATCGTCGGGATAACGTGCCTATAGGCTTCTGCTATAATGTGTAAATTCCTTCAAATGATAACAAAGACCTTAGTTACAAACTCCTCGCAGTATGTCTTCATTTTTATAGTAAGAGGAGATTATCCAAATTGGCAAAGTGACAATAAAACGCTTTCCAATTGTTAATGTAACATTGGAACTTAGTCACACTCTGGGCTCCTAAATTTCCCACTCAATTAAAAAAAACGATTTTTACTGGTTATTGGAATGTCGTAAGTTTCTGCTGTAGTAGCATCATTCGAGTGGTCTATGTAACGATACAGTAGGCCAATAAAATATGCTAATTCAATTTTCCAATTTTGTGAAGACAATAAATGTAACATAATTTTATCAGCAAAGTCCATTGTCAGGAAGCAAACTGAGATAATGCCAATGTACAAATTCCTGACCAAGGCAGGGTTTGAACCCGAACCTCGTGTTTCCTAGTGATCAGTCCCCTCTTCCAGGTGCTGATCATCAGTTGGAATTATGATCCGTATAGGCATTGTTTCTGAAACCCAAGCAAACTTATGAGAAAGGTAGAAGACATTTCAGGATTATATATATATATATATATATATAGTTATTTCTTTATTTATTCCACTGGTGTTTTACACCGCGCTCAACAGTATTTTACTGATACCGCAGCGACCAGTATTATGGTGGAAGAAAACCAGACAAGGCCCATGGTAAAACAGCGATCTTCTGCTGGCAGGCCGTCTTACATACGACAAAGGGAGAAAGCCGGCTTGCGCTGGAGTTTACTACATTGGTGATAGGCCCCAGGGTGATTGTACTGCGCTAATGTGAGATATGGTTAATGCAGTGAATCTTCCTGCTCAATGGCGACCAGGGTCCAAGCTGAAATAACAATTGTTATCTTGCAACCCATGAATAATACCTTACTAGTTTTGCCAACCGCTAGTCTGTACAAAGGCAGGAATGAGCGAAAGAATCTGGGAGGGAAAAGCTCCATACTGACCACCTCACTGCCACACAGAAGCAGCTAACTGAGCCAGTATGTTGAATCACACGTTTGTTTTCTCTTCCTCTTCAACCACATCCCAGATTAGAATTACTTTTCATAAGGTTCCACTAACTTTTATGCTTCTGGAACTCGTAGTTAAATCGGTTTGTCTTTGGCGGAACCAAGGCTATTCTTTGATATCAGAGAATTGATTAAGTTAGCAAGATTTCTAAATTAACCACAGTGTCAAGCATGATGTCAATTATGACTTCACACGATAAGAATGAGAGCGTTTCAACCACACATCAAAAGAAATGTTACATCAAAAAATTCTATTATGCACTTTATCTTCCAATGTAACAACTTTGGCAACTTTTGTTCATTGATCCAACAGTTTACTCCTACTTGCCGTTATTTACTTTCAAGTCAAGTGGAGACGTGACTCGGACATAACTGCCTTGTAAGGTTTCAAACACACCGATAACATTAGCAGAAAGTCTTCACATTAATCTACTATCCTTTATTGATTAAGGATGATTGGTGTCCTACCAGAGCGAGCCGATTTAGCTACATGTATACCAATCTCCATGATTGTGGAGAAATGGTTAGAGCGTCCTTCTCAAAGTCGAGAGACCCGGGATCAAACCCCTGTCGAGTCAAACCAAAGACTTTAAACATAGTACATGTTGCTGTCTCGCTTGGCGCTCAGCACTAAGAGGTTAGAGGAGGGAAACAGGGTTAGTTGGCCAGGTGTCTTCAGCATGATACTTCAGTGGCGGCAGCACTTGGCGGGATGGACTCACCCTGCCCCAAGAAGACACGGTATATGTACACACACCTATTGACTCTTCCTCGTCAAATCCGTGAAAAATTTCTAACTACGAGGTTGAACCCCAAGCATACATACACATTTCATTAATTTCCCTCGTTTAGTTGCATTGTTTCTTCTTGTTGACAGATTGTGTGAACAACGCTGAAAATCCAAACAGTCTAAAGGCTTGGCTAAGATCATGTTTATAAATCAAAGAATCTTGGCAGTGATGAATGGAAATAACCGCATGAAACCTACTGTCAAAAGACTGTAACGTAATAGGTAGCTGGGCTCCACATTCGTACACAGAAGATACAAACCTAAGAGAATGCCTCGGTACGCTGTTTCTCATTTTAACGCATTAATTTCATTCGATTCTTGTTTAAAGCCATACTCATTAATAATTTCTCACTGATGAGATGATGGTCAATTATGTGGGTGGATGAAACGGGAGCGTCAGGTAGAGCCAGCAATTTAAGGCAAGTTCCATGTATGCATTAGAATCGGTATGTACACCATATCGGTGGAATACAAGTGGTGTACTGCGAAAGTAAGACAGCGCACAGGCCATGCGAGCACCGTTCAACCATTAGTGTCACCCAGATAGTGGCTTAGAGTGACGGCTGAGAACTGAAAAAGATTTCTTGTTTGTTGTATTGGCGGCTACAAGCTGTAAAACTGTAAACGACTCTCATATATGAATAAAGCATAAAAAAGAATAAATCTTAAAAACTTCTGAAGCTCTCTGAAGCTTTTCGATCTTTAAATTTCTTCACATAATAGTAAAACGATTCAACTAAATTGCCATCGTCCACCTGTCCCTAAGCTCACAGCAGAGGGGTGAAAACAGTACAATCTCACTCATGCTTTATGAAAGGATTCAAGTTAAATCATTTAAAAATTTAGTATTTATTTTGGCTTGATGTATGCGACGTTTCAGCGATCAGTGGATTTTCTCTTTATACCGCCAACAACGATTTCAACTTTCACTTACATTCTGCTTGATGAGGTGTATTCGAAAAATGGTCGACGACAGCTTTCTTGCTCTATTTGTTGGGCATTTGCTCTTGCTAAGATTCTGAAGTGATCTTTTTCTTTTTGGTCAGTATATTAATCAAACAATTCCCAAAATGCTGGTATGACCATTAAAATAAGACTTAGGATATTTTTTTAAACAGAAACGCTTTAAATGATTTTGGTTTTGCAGAGATGATTAAATAAGGCTTCGTTCATTCAACAGATCCATCTGTACATATTAGCGACTCTCTTTGCGGTGAATTGGTTCCTAAATATTTAGCGGTTTTTAACATTGACGGAAAATGCCAGAGGTGAGCTATTAGACCACACTAAATCTAAATGCCCGTTTCCCGTTTAGAGGCTCTTCTTCTTTCTTTTTTTATCCTTCTTCCAATCTCAACAAGTTTTATATGCTTAAAGACCAAGGTTTAAATTAGAAAATGAAAAAAAAAATGCAATACGGTTAGAAAAGACTACAAAGGTTAGCCTCAGAAACTTGAACGTGAAAATTAAAATGAATGTTGTATTGTTTTTCTGCTTGGTACAAAATGGGGAATCAACTCTGCTGTTGTTGCTTAGGAGATTTGTGGAATCTAAGCGCCAAGAATTTTTTTTATCTGATGTATCTGAAGGTGAAGGAGAAGAAAAAAAATGGTTAATAGACACAGAGATCTACATTTTTTCACGTTTCGCAGAAAAGCCTGTTATCTGTAACACTGCTTGTCGATGTCACATAAATATTTCAGGAAAAAGAAGGGTCAAAGACATGTGGACAATAAAGCGGTATAAAGTGTCTGAATACGAGAAGCGAACATGAAATGGAATCCTCTCTGGAGACGGTTTAATCCGGTTACAGACCGAGAAAGTACCACAATGGCGAAAGAACGGCCATGCGAGGCTCAAGAAAATTGAGTCAGCTGATATCACTGATTTAATTACGTTTGGCGGCTACGAGCTGTAAAACTGTAAACGACTCTCGTATATATGGTTAGAGTCGCCCACCCTAGCTGCACACTAACAGGAGTTGCTGTTTTATTGTCTCGTCAGTATTGATAATTACGAACAGCTCACTATCTTTTACCCAGGTGGAGATATTTCAACTTCCATGTATTAGTCTGCCATAGATAACATGGCTCAAAATATATGAACTAAAGTCTATTTCATTTAGATAGTCGCCGATTTCATCTGTCTGTAGAATCAGTTATACTGACTACGAAAGTTTAATTTAGTCAGTGTAACGTAACAACCCAAGCTCTACCCATTGCTATGCTGCACATCCATGTTATTACAAAGAAATTGCAGTTAGAATACTTTTTCTAACGCGCATTGTTAAACTCCATCGGGGAGGGGGGGGGGGGGGGGGGGGGCTACGTGGTTCAGTTGGTTAGCGCACTAGCGCAGCGTAATGACTCAAAAGCCTCTCACCAATGTGGTCGCTGTGAGTTCAAGTCCAGCTCTTTCGGGCTCCCTCTCCGGCCGTACGTGGGAAGGTCTGCCAGCAACCTGCGGATGGTCGTGGGTTTCCCCCGGGCTCTGCCCGATTTCCTCCCATCATAATGCTGGCCACCGTCGTATATGTGAAATATTCTTGAGTATGGCGTAAAACACCAATTAAATAAATAAATAAATCAATAAATAAACTCCATCAACTTTGTTTCAACAACAAGAACTCATTGCCCCTCAGTGACGTCACAATAATTGTATGCATAGACATTGGGTGTGGAGAGTAATTTGTGTTTTACAATGGCTTACACCATCAAGCGGGTAGCACAATCCCTATGCAATAACACAGCCTACACTGCTGACTTTGTGAATAACTAGATCCCTTTAATATCCCAATATCTATCTCTAAAACCATGCTGTCGTGAGATCATATACTACAAGAGATAAAGAAAAATTCATTTATCAAGGTTATATTAAAACGTGAGAACTATTTCAAATATGGCAGTGTCAGTGTTTACAGTAATGTCGACAGCAGTATGGGTAACTGGTGTCACCCTCCTTCAAAACATGTTGAACTCCGCCCAATATCCAGCATGCCACTAGTTTTTTAATAATTCATACGTCACCCGAGGGCAATTGGTTTTTGCCATTGAAACCGAGCTTACGGGCATTAACATTATGAAATAGGAAAGCTCTTCCAATTTGATTTTTCTAGCAAGAATATGAACTTCAAACATATATAGAACTGATGGCAATTTTGGTAGCGAGAAAGACTGATATTACAGACAATTGAATATAGGCGACTTTCTAAAAGAAATAAACCATAGGCCTACAGATACACATATAAAATCTTCATTTTATCTGTTACAGTAGGAGACGTAAAAAACACATACAATACGAAGATTATACGCAGCATACATAAATTATGAAATATTACATGATCTGTTATCATAGGGAGGGACATCAGCCCACTATGCCTCACTTCAAAGGCCTACTGCAGTCTAGATTACAGCAGTCTGATACCCTGAATGTTCTATAAACAGAGTGGCTTTTGCATCGTTTAGTAATCACAAGCCATTATCTATACCACATTTATCATCATAGTGAAGAATTGTCACTTTTCCGACAGTTTTATAGATAGTGAAAGCGGAGTTCCTGAGGTACGTGTAAATCACCGACCTTTGGGAAGTTACTGGCGCGCTGTCACACGGGACATACGTCATGTTGGTGAAAGATGATAAGGAACGTCAGAAGAACTCCATGTAAGATAAGATCCAGGAGAACTGGCTGGACAACTTATGGTAGCTTCAAGCTGGTAGCGACAAAATCAATGTAAGCATGGCACAAGGCTTGGAAATTTATTTGTTTGGTTGGGTGTTTTACGCTGTTATCGAGAATATTTCACTTATACGACAGCAGCTAGCATTATGATGAGATTAAACCGAGCAGAGCCCATGACCATCCGCAGGTTGGCGCAGACCTTTACACGGAATTCCCTCTGCAAGAACTTTTAAGATATGAAGTTCACAAGCCTTTAAAAAAGTAGTCTTAAAAACCAAATGTGTACCGCTTTTACATGTGTTTGTGTAGTTCTCCCAAGGTGTGTATCACAAGTACACAATTTGGTACACACTAAAAGTGTAGTTGCATAAAAATCAAGTAACAAAGGTGAAACACCGTCCTGTGAGGTTGTTACAATTAACGTGTACCATACCCTGTGTATTTTTACACACAATTGATTTTAGAGAGTATTAAATTTTGGCAGTGAAAGATAAACAGAACATTGTGTAAATGGCTTAGATACGAGTGAATGTCCTACGCTAGAAAATAAAGGGCAATAAGGGGGAAAAACACATTTACGACAAAGGCAGAAATAATAATTTTTTTAAGTAAACAAACTTTCAGCTACATACTTCTACACTATTATACGTTTTGTACATCAATATTTGATTAATATTTTTGATTCAGTTTTTTTCCTTTCGCACTTTGTCCAGGTCAGTGATACAAGCGTTGATTCTTTTTATGTCGGATGTAGATTACTCCATACGTCATCATCAGACCGCAAAACATTCGAAATCCCGAGCTGCATCTGGTGTTGAAGAAATCTCAGGTCTCATAGTCCCAGTTGTACACTACGCTCAGCTGACAAACGCTACAGTTGAGGACACCCCAGACGCTTTTGGTTCCCCAGACTCTTGTCACTATTGATCGGCCGGAATCTAAGAGAAACACTTGAACAAGATTGCTTATTTCCTGAAATCGGCTGACTCTTCCATTATCACATAACAAGAGCAGACGAGTTGGATGCCTGGGAGAAAAGACCCACCACAAACACCTCGTGCTTGTTTAACCTGGCAATTGCCTCTTATCGAAGAGTACCTGGTCGTAATCTTGAATCGCCCAACTTGAAGGTTGCATTGTGCATTAAGAACAACACAAAACGGTCTGAGAACGTCCAAATCTAAACATGATGGATGTATGCCTCAAGTATTGGCGAGAGTTACATGAACCTGGTTCTAAATTTCATGGCTAGATAAAATATTATCAAGACGAACAGCATAGAGAGAAAAACTAGAGCAGCGATGATTGTGTGATAGGTGGCAAATGGTCACACGTAACCGGTTAAATACGCCCTGTTGTCAATTCTCCTTCATTAAGATTTTTATTCTAAGTGTTCATGTGAATACATAAAAATATGCAGTGATGTTAATTGCAATCTATTAGAGGTCACTTGTCTAGTATTACTCAATATTCTATGTAGTCATCACATTTAACAACCCCCTACCTCCACCCAGGTTTGTCACCTTTTGGGGCACACTTGGGACCGATTGCACGAGGACACCGAGTTTTGGACCATATTAAGTGTTCTCTTCAGATGATTGTATTGTTTTATTGTTATATATTTTGTAATCATAGTTTTGTACTCACACTCAAGTCCATAATGTGTAAAATTTAGTAAAAGTGAAATCAAAAAAATCAGTCTTCTTTAAAAATAATCACACCTTGACAATAGCTGTAAGTAAAGCTGTACTAAATTCTAACAGTCTTTCGTAACTTTTGAGATATATTGCTCACAATGATAATATAACTGAAAACGGTCAGAAAAGAGAGTTAAACCAGAGCAGCGATGACAGCGTAACAGCTGACAAGTGCACACACGTAACGCTATGGCTTAAGGAAGATAAGGTAAAAAAAATGCACTGGTATTAATTGCAATTCATTAGATACCACTGATCTAGAAATGGTTTAGATGTCATCACATTGAACATACCATAATATTAAGCAACGAACACGACCACATAAACACGCACAAAGATCTATTTATTTAACTGTGTTTTACGCCGTACTCAGGAATATTTCACTTATACGACGCCAGCTAGCATTGTGGTAGGGGATTGCTGACAGACCTTCTCACTTATGACCAGAGAGTATGCCAGCATGAGCTGGACTTGAACTCACGGCGATCGCATTGTTGAGAGGCTGTTGAGTAATTGCGCCACACTGGCACGTTATAACCACGACGGCCCACGTACATGTCCAAATCAAGACGTACCCATTGCATAAACAAGGAGGCATAACCTTTATTAATAATTGTTTCTCAAACTCATACCGAATATAGTATCGATTAAAGAAAACCCGTTACACTTCTAGGGTTTCATGCCGTGCATATAGTTCCCTGGAATTCGCTTAAAAACACTGAACCATGGGTAGGAAATAATTATTTGGCAGAAAAAGAAAACGTGACAATGAATGTATTACGAGGAATGCACTGGCTAAGCCACTGGCGCTGATGTGGTTCCGGAGAAGCATCCATTGTAAGCACCAGGACGCCATTATCACATTCAATACCCTCACGAGAGATATAAATGGAAATGGAAGAATTTTAGCTAGAACCCTGTAATTACAAGCATTTCATCGGATTCTTCGTGGATCTCTTCTATTGTCATAATAGAAAAATTGCTATTATACACCAAAAAGTCGCTCAGTGAAATTCATTATTATTATTAGATATACAACGATTAATATACGCTACGACTGTAGAGAATGGGCTAAAAGTGCTGTTACTGACATGGAATGTTAACATGCGACTGTCCAATAGTGGCTACTTAGCAACAGCACAGGTGACAGATATAACCATTGTTGTAGGTTTTACACCTACGTGGTAGCTACCGAGACGTGATGCTACACACGATTTTTCCTGTCACACATGCATTTGCGACGAGGAGGGATATTTTCAAGTTCGGTATTGATAATAAGAAAATGAAAACAACTCGACAAGAGGGGTGTATCCCTGTGTTATCATGTGTGATACGTCATTGTTTCTATATTATAGTTGTACTTGTAAACCAGCTACGTAGTTGACATGCATTGCATGAGGCAATGATGTGTTTTTACAAGGCTTGTGGCCAGTCTGTGTAAGAATTGTTAAGCGATTGGTCTTATTTTCGTCACAGAATGACTTTTGATTTATGTATAGAAATTCAAGACAATTTCATTTATAACCCAATTCAGATGTAACTTCTTTTTGTAGATCTGTTTTGCCGTCCCCCTAGTTAGGTGTTCACAGATTTCACTGCCTTTATGAAGAAAAAAAAACGATTTAGTCGTTTTCTTTTTTTTTAAATAACATTAGGGACAAATAGATTTGTGTTAGACACATGTCAGATGAAGTCTTACTGTTCTATGCACCCACTTTTTTCTTCCTCTTTTTAGACATGATACTTTACACGACAGCTTTTAAACAAGGTTTGTGACTGTCTCATATGTAGAGGGACATGTTGTCAGTTTTATATGCACAAAGGCGACATAAAGGGTTAGTTCATTACGACAACTGATTACTGTTTTAAGTGGCTTGATTTTAACATATTACACGAAAACTTTTCACTTATAAGACCCTGGTCACGTTTGTTAGAGGAAATGTTTCCTGACCTCCATAGATTTCTGTTTATAAAACACTAAAATATATGACACTTGCCTGGGGATTAGACAAAATGCTTCCCGGTATTTTCAAAGCGTCCAAACATGAACACAACATGGTTAAGAGTAAAACCAGGATCGAGTCTGATTCATCAGGTAGAAGACGTCATTGCTCCCTAAGAGGATTCCTGTGAGACGAATGGCAGCTTATATTCATTCAACCTGCATAAGTCGCTTAAACGCAAGAAAGGGGGTGATTTTGAACTTGGACGCATTGATCAAAGGGCGAACTTTTGCACAGAAATAATCAATTGTAATTGTGTTCAATAACCCAACGACGTGTGCGTGACTGTTTAGTGCACTAGTGTAAGCGCTTCCTGTTCTTCACAAATAACGCCTTAGCTCACTTAACATGTGAAACAGCGTCGCATTTGTGCCTAGCGTGTTTGTATTATAAACATACACACGTGTACGGAAATGCTCAAATAAACGTTTTACGCTGATCGTCTTATTATACATACACTAACAGTGAACCTCTGATACAAACGAACTGTTGCATTACAAAGAATTGAAAACATAGTCTTGGTGAAAATGCAAAACTCACATTTCGCTTTCAACTGTTTGTTTAAACAAACAATAGCAGTTTCCTGTTGCGCCTACTTTATTGACACTAACTCCCAGTACATAGAAATTTTGATGATTTCTTATAGAAATACATACACATAGACATCTACACTCTCGCCAGTATTCTCGTTCTGATAAAACTGGCATGCAGATATAAACCTCTTGATCACTGACATCTCAAAGCAATATACAAGTACTTGCATTCAGTAGTGTGGAATAATAAGCCTTCTTCACCGACCTGTGGTGTAAGCAAGAAGAACGTTCCATCAGTCCAGAATCAGAATTTTCAGGAATTCACACTATAATTGTGCTAAAATGTTAAAATCAGAATAGATAAATTTATGCTTAAATTTCCGTCCACGGACTGGGTCATGTTTCACATATATGAAGAAGTGGAATTCATGGCGAGAGTAATGTCCGAGGCAACATGTGGTAAGAGAAAGGTCGACATGGTAATGCGTTTGACGTATTTTCGTGGAAACTCGACGACGGGCCTCAGCCGTTCACTTCCATCAAAGCAAATTGGGATAAATGGAATCAAATCATTCTTCTGTTTTCTATAACTGTCGCCCTGTAATAACTTCTTCTATACCACTTCTTACGCCTGATAATATTACTTTAATTCAGTGTTAATTGGGTTTTTTTGTACATGTCAAATCAAACGCAACAAAAATCACTTGAATCGTTTTGTTGAAACAAATATTCAGTAAAGTTTAAGAATACCAGACTGGCTCACAATGCCATAGTGATTCGTCAGAAGCAGTAACAAAAAAACCAACTTTTCACATTCCCACAAAGCCTAATATTCCGAGAAATTTATTTTAAGGATAACGACTAAAACTCCTACTTTTTGTTTCTTGATGGAACAAATGCCACCAGATAGCGTCTCTCAAAAGATGGCGGATGTACAATAAAACCTGGCTCTATCGAGACTCGCGCGAAAAATGCGATTGGTTTCGAAGAAATTATCTGTTTTCCTAAGTGGAACTTTGGATAATAATATGCTGTAATAAGACGACGTTTTTGTTAACTGCGTGCAACTTGAGTCGCTTCCTATGACAGACAGAAACTGAAAATGCTTCTTCGATCTTTGAACTGGTGCCAAAGCCGACTGAAGGCTGAATAGCAATGGTATTAGGCTGAACATCACCCGTGCATTTTGACGATCTTGCCAAAAGCCTACAAGCTCCTGTCAATCAAACCCTAATTGACCGACTTAGTGTGAAGATTTTCTCCTCCATTACATCTCTCGTCGTATGTCCGGTGAAGAGAAAATCGTTAATAGCATGAATGAAGGCGTTTACAGAGGCGTTGTCTGACAGTCCATGACGAGATAAGCGCTATTAATTAGGGGGCAAGGATAAGACGTGTTTTTATTCGTATGTATTTATTTAATTGGTAACCAATAAACGGCCATAACAAGCCATCAATTCATTTAACTGCCTCACGCTAGGACCCCAGTTTTGTAGGATAAGAACTTTGTAGATATTCCAACTTGCACTGTTGATAGAGACGACGGTATGGCCATTTGCCATATCTAACGTCCCCTACGACTACGTTGAAGCACAGGCAGGTGGATTCCAACACTCGCCTGTCCTACTGCTGCTGACAAGATGTTTGTTCATCAAGTTAGGTAGAGGTGATATAGTGTTCTCACGGAGGAGAAGTATCGGTGACAATGCGAAGAGGAAGGATACTTTCGGATGAACACAAAGTTGGTGTTCAGGTGGGGGGCTTGCAAGGAAACCCCTCAAACCTCCAAACGCAAATAATATTACTTTCTGTTAAATTCAATTTCCCTCTTGTCTACTTTGTAAAAATATACCGAAATTCTAATAGCAATTGAAAACCATATTGTTCCATGGAAATAGCGTTGGGAATCTTATAAATGTAAACGCATTTTGTTCTTGGAAAACAACCAGCGTATCCAATATTTTAGCTCTTGAAAAAAAATTTTACCACGTATTTTGGCTTGGGAAACAATTATCTAAAGGCTTCTTGCTCTGTTTCGAAGAATGATAGCATTGAATTAAAATAAGTAGGATGTCAGGAAATACATCATTCAAACTGATAAAAAAACAAAGGTAATATTGATTGAATTCGAATGGCTTTGTAACAACCCAATCGCCAAGTTTTTACTGAATTCTACAAGCGCTAGTTGTGCAAAAACAATATGCAGATGTCGCCAGATACTTTTGCCACGTCAATTTCACGTAGAAATAAAATCGCAGACCTCCAGGAAAATAAGAAATGTTTGATGACAATTGACAAGAAATGCATTAAGTTTGCCGGAAAATATTTGAAAAATATTTCTTTCTTTACTGTCTGTTTACTGTTGTGCCATTTTTCCAAACAGATCACAACAGACTGACTAAAGAGATAGTGGGTTCGGCCCCAGGTCTTGCTGGCTGAGTTGGAATTTTGCGTCAAGATTTATTCACCAAGAATCTCACCAGAGCTAGGTGCCGTGCGTTTCCCTTGTGCTCTGTAAGTTTTCCTCCATCAGTAAACATTAAAACCGGACGTGTTGTCTTCGGTGGCGATACTCACAATTTAAGAAGACCGTCTTATTTCAGTATATAAAGCGTACCACTGAAAAGATACGTCTTATGCTCTATTATTTCACATTTGGATCTGATGACCCGGCATGTGATCGTTGACTTCCAGGCCTAGAACAGAACTAGACACGTGTCTGTCTAAAATCGTGAATTTCCCAAGAATTATTCAGTGCGCTTAAACAAAATTTCTTTTAATTTCGGTGTAAAAAAATCAAGCGAAATTTACCTGTAAGAGTTAAAGAGTAAATGGCACCAAGATGTGAACCACGCAATACAGGACATGTCTAATGGTGCCCCCGGCTCTGGAAACCACCCGGAATGGTTACAAATTAATTCGTATACATGGAATAGAGCACTGGGTAACAGATCATTCAGAAAAAAATTAATAAATAAATACCAACAGTGATGACTTACCACAACAACGGCAACGGTCTAGGCTTACTCACCAGGAGCTGTCTGTCGCGGCTAAAATTGCAGTAAGTAATTTAATATATTCGTTAGACATATCAATTCATCTAGGCCGCAGCTAGACAATTAACATAGATAATTTAATATATCCGCTGGACACCGGATTCAACGCAACACAGCCTTCAGGTGATTCACGGCCCCCAACACATTCACAAATTCAAGTTCAATCTTTTCTTAAAGCGTAAAATCAACAAGACAAACAAAACCATTAGTCAAATTCCCATCTGATTGAATCCATTATGGAAACTGGCAGTGTGTGTTGCTTCTCTCCACCGCCGTGTGCCATTATACGAGTATTAACAATCGTGCTGACAAGCACACTGACAGCTAATTGCTAAGGGTCACCGATGGTGGTTAGGTACAGGTAAAAACCACTTCACGGAAGTCATTTATCAAGGCCTAAACGACATAAATCCTACTTCAACATTTTGGACTAGAGAGACTGGAAAGGAACTGAAATATACTCTAGTAATAAATGATACCACGCTCCGGAACAAACTCGCTGAAGCAGAAATGGTTCACATCAATATCGGACGTTCCGTCCTTTGATCTTTGCTTTGTATGCAGTTATTTCGGAATAAATCTTTTACCGCTCCACAAAGATGATTTGGTGAGCCCGACTTCTGTTGCAACGCTTAGTCATTTAACATTTCCGTGGGAAGTCTCCTTTTTTTCTTCCGACACGTAATCTCCACTTCACTAGGAACATTTAGTCAATAATTCAACCGTTAGATCTTCTACCTGTCCCAACAACGCATTTTTCAGCACGTCATAAAAGTCAGGTAAATCGCCAGGAAACAGCTCCTGTTGACACCATTAAACAAAAATTCCAGTTGTACGTACCACCTCCAGAGTATCTGTCACATTTTATACAGCCGGATTTAGTCTTTACTATACATGTAGGGAAGACTCCCGTTATTATAATCATGACATTCAATTTAAACTTCGAGCTTGTAGTCCGCGGATAAAATCAAATGCAAATACAAGACCACTCGAATTCAAATATAAGACCACTCGAATGCAAATACAAGACCACTCGAATGCAAATACAAGACCAAGTCCGCGGACAAAGTCGAACGCAAATACAAGACTACTCGAATGCAAATTCAAGACCACTGCACAATGCACGTTGCGCCTGCTCTCAGGCATTTTACATATACTATTTATTTATTTGATTGATGTATTACGCCATACTCACAAATTCACATACGATAACAAAGATCTTCCAACGGCATAATGGCGCATCAAAATACTGCAATGTTGCTCTCATGCTTACTGCTGTCGATGGACATTTTCATTTTGTTTTAAATTTTCTAATCACATATATATATCAAAGGATGGCTTATGGTAAAATTACAAAGCGTCGGTAACATGATGCAAAATCGAAAAGGTAGGAACTATCATCCGATTTTAATTTAAATATGTTTTTTATACGATTATGAAACTACACTGTGGTCACAATTTAATTGGCCACTGTTCTTTGGTGTCTTCGAAAAAT